>NC_038250.2:37556415-37560667 GCF_000004515.6 Glycine max | reverse complement strand
TAGAGATATCCTTAATCCTATGGACTCGAACGTCGAATAAGGCAGATATCTTTCCATTTCACCCAGGCGATTTTGGTGAGGTCTTGATAGCCCCCCCACAGAAAATTCCTTTGTAAGGATCTCACTTTATGAGCTACTTTTTGAGGAATTCTAAAAAAAGACAGTAAAAAAATTGGTAGAGCAGTTAACACTGAATTAATCAATGTGACCTTCGCTGCCATTGATAGAGCTCTCTGCTTCCACTTAGACAGCTTTGATTCAAATTTTTTAATGAAAGGTTCCCACACCAAGTAGCTAGAAGACTTAGCCCCTAGAGGAATCCCCAAGAACTGAAAGGGAATCTCCATCTGCCTGCACTTGAGAAAGTGAGCTGCATCAAGAACCCAATTGGTATCAGCACCAAAAATCCCCACACTGCTCTTGGAAAAATTAATCTTCAACCCAGATACCATTTCAAAGCCTCTAAGCATTGCCTTCATGACAAACACATTATCCCATGAAGCTTCTCCCACAAAGACAGTATCATCTGCATATTGTAGAATGTTTACTGGCACCTTCTGCTTTCCTACTAAATAACTGTTGTACAGACCTTTGGATAGAGCTGTCCTCATCATGCCAGTCAAGCCTTCAGCCACAATATTGAAAAGGAAAGGGGCTAAGGGGTCCCCTTGCCTCAAACCTCTAGTGGGGGCAAATTCATTTGAGGGGCTGCCATTTATGAGAATGGATATAGAAGCTGATTGATTGCAAGCATTGATCCATTTCCTTCATATAGGACAGAACCCCATTCTGACCATCATATAATCCAGAAAGTTCCATGAAACATAGTCATAAGCCTTTGCAAAGTCCACCTTAAACACCAAAGCTGGTTTCTTACTTCTTTTAGCTTCCTCTATTGCTTCATTGAGAATCAAAGTTCCATGAAGGATGTGTCTATCCTTTATGAAAGCTGTTTGTCTCTCATCAATGAGTCCAGACAATAATTTTCTTAACCTATTGGCCAGTATTTTAGCAATGATCTTATACATACAGCCAATGAGGGAGATGGGCCTATAGTCATCAAAAGACTATGGGTGATTGATTTTAGGAATTAAAGCCAAGAAGGATGCATTACTACCCTTAGGAAATCTTCCATTGACATGAAACTCATCTACAAACCTCCTGAAATCTAGTTTGAAAATCTCCCAAAACTCTTTGATGAAGTTAAAATTGAAGCCATCTGGCCCAGGACATTTATCTCCACTGCAACTCCACACAGCTTCCCTAAGATCAAGATCTGAAAATGGGGCAATCAACTCCTCCCTCAAGAATCTGGCAGAAAAGAAGCTTACAGCTTGATCCTTAATCAATTTTGGGTTCTGAACCCATGTGCCTTCAATGAACATACCTTGAATTGCATTGTAGTGTCTTCTGAAGTTGATAGATTTATGGAAAAAGGCCGTGTTATTATCACCTTCCCTGAGCCATCTGATCCTTGATTTTTGTCTCAAGATTGATTCATGAGCAAAAGAAATCTCCCACAATTCCTGCTGAATGGACTTCATGGTCTGCACTTCATCATCCCCCAAGGGTTTGTCCTGGGCTGAAATATCAATTTGATGCAACTGCTGCTTCAAAAGAAAAGTCTTTAATCATCCCCCAAGGGTCTGTCCTGCGCATTAAATAAAGATAAGTCTTTAATCCCTAGACCCCCTTTGTTCTTAGGAAGACAAACTTTGTCCCACTTCACCCAAGGAATCTTGCTGGCCTCTTGGTGACTTCCCCACAGAAAATTTCTCTGGATGGAGACAATTTTTTGCACCACTTTTTTTTGGATCCTAAAGAATGATAGAAGGTAGATAGGTAAGGCTGAGAGGACAGAATTAATAAGAGTGATTCTGCCCCCCATTGATAGAGTTCTTTGCTTCCATTTTGCAAGTTTGACTTCAAACTTCCTTACAATAGGCTGCCACACGATCCAGCTCTTAGAGGACACCCCAACTGGAATTCCAAGATAAGTAAAAGGAAATTCCAAAGTACTGCAATTAAGGAATTGGGCAGCTTCCCTGCACCAACTTGTTGATTTACCCAAACAACCAAAGTGGCTTTTAGAGTAATTTATCTTGAATCCACACACCATCCATGAAAATACCTGGAATAACATTTTTTCTTCTTCTATGATTGATCAATCTGTGAAAATAAGTAGAGTTGCTGTCCCCTTCTTTTAGCCACTTAATTCTAGCCTTTTGTCTCAACATAGATTCATATGCATAAGCTGTCTCCCACAATTGAACTTAAAGAGATTTCTTAAGAGTGACTTCCACTTGGGATAGAGGTCTGTCATTTAGATTCATATGATATGTATTCTTAAAAAATTGTCAATGAGCTGTTTGATAGAATGACTGAAAAAGGTTTTAAATACACTCTCAGTATAATGTCTTTTGAGAGTCAATTTATCACCATGAAGTGAGAGTCATATTGTTGATAAAAGGCTTTAAATACACTGTGGCTAATTTCTGTATGGTTTTTTTAGGGCTATCATTTACTACTGCTAATTGGCGTTGCTGCGGAAGCGCTTTGATTATATCTTTGAAGCCTCAAAGTCAGGTATTTATATCTTTGATTCAAAAACTAATTTGAAATTGTTGTTGTATGCATTACTGGTATATTTGTAACTTATGTTATGCCTGTCTACATGACCTTTGTTTCATTGGACTGATATCTTTGAAGTATTTACTGTGATTTAAACTCTCATAACTTGTTCATTGTTAGTGTTGAATGTTTTTGTAATTTTATCTGCTGCCCTTCTCTATATATATGTTGTGACTGCCACTGCCCTTCTCTCTCTCTTGTATTATCTTTTTTTTATCAGCAAAATTATAATTTGTATTAATAACTGTGAGTACCAGAGGTACTAAATATACAAGGTAGAAACCAGAAGACTAGCAGAAGCATAGGTCCTACAAATCAGGTGCCAATCTAAAATTTTTTTTGGAAGGCAAAATATATATATTATTAATAGGTAAACTAGTACCAGTGGTACCAGAAATAAAAGTTACAAAGCACCAGAGTGCTGCCCTCCAACCAATAACCCACCCTAATACAACAGAATTAAGAAAGCCCAGCAGAATATCCAAAGGAATTCGAAATATTTGAAGACCAATGATTTAAGCTAATATTGAAATCTTTATCTTTAGCCTTGAACCAGGACCAAACTAGGTATATAGCATGATCCATAAATTTATATGGATCAAAAGGTCTTCCTTGGAAAATCAGGTTGTTTCTATGGTGCCAGATAGAACTAGTCAAGGCACTCCACCATCCACCCCTTATGTCCTGATATACAGGGTTCCCAAAGCCTTCACAGAATTGAGTAAAGTGGCACTTTGGGTGACTTGGAAGGGGGCCTACTACCCGGATCCATCTCATGGATTCCCACCACAAACCTTTTGTCAGATTACAGTTGAAGAATAGGTGGCCCACATCCTCTTGTGCATTACCACACAAAGGGCAGTTTTGATCCTGGATAGTAATGTTTCTTCTTAGGAGATTGTCCTTGGTAGGTAGTCTGTTTTTAAGGAGTCTCCAACAGAAAACTGCTACCCGAGGGGGAATTTTCAACTTCCAGATTATGTTATATATCTTCCCATCTTAGTTTGATGTACTGGGTTTAGTGTAGAACTTGTAAGCTGATTTAGTAGTGTAATGCCCGTGGGGTTCAGCTAGCCACACCATAGAATCCTTACTATGCCTCTGGATAGGAATGAAGCTTGTTTCCTCCATAAACTGCATAGCTATATCATTTTCATGATCAAATAGATTCCTCCTCCACCTGAGATCCCACTCCCAGCTATCATTATTAAAGTTACCCATGCTAGAGATGAGGGAACTTTGCTGTCTACTAATCCGAAAAAGTTGATTATATTTCTGCTCAAGAGTGTAGTCTGTCCCTAGCCACTTATCTGCCCAAAATTTGATTCTATCCCCACTCCCAACCTTCCAGGTCAAATGCTGATTGAAAATATTAGGATCCGACTGATGATATAGCTTTCTAATATCCCTCCACCAATGGGAATGACCCCTCTTGTTAGAGCCAAGCTGGAATTCTGACCAATCCCCATATTTAGAATTTAGGACTCTTACCCAAAGCTGCTACCCTAATCAAAAAATGTTGTTGATAAATTACTAGACCAATAGTTGTAGGGCTGGGCAAAGCCTTTCTGCAGCAGCAGCAGCATCCTGTATGCACAAGTGTCTGCTGTGTCTTGGGGCA
>NC_038250.2:37550699-37554800 GCF_000004515.6 Glycine max | reverse complement strand
ACCAACTACAATATTAACCATAAGCACCCTTCAAACCCAGCATTGAAATTAGTTACATAAACAACTGTTGATGTCTATATTTGTCTATAATTGAATTTGACCTTTTGTATGGTTCTTGTATGTGATCAGTGTAATTTGCTATATAAACAATTGTTGTTCATGGTGAGTGAACCTTAGATTCCCGTTTGAGACTGAATGCAATGACTCTTGCGGACAGTTTGCATTAGCCATTGTATCTAGTCTTGAATTGTCCGTTTGGACAGTTTAGGGAGATTGGTATTTTTATGTTACATTCATTCGTGAAGGTTATTATTATTTTCATTAATTTGATTAAATTTCGGTTCACTGCATTTCAAGTTGTTCTCCGAGTGCATACTTGATTATCGGGAAATTCATTTGACCGATGTCATGTCGTGTACTTGGAGACCAATGCGAAATGCTGCCAAAATTTAGTCAAATTTTTGTAAATAATGGTAACCTTGACGATTGAAGCTAACATAAAAGATAGTTTTCCTAAATGGGATAGGCCCACACCTATAAATAAAAAAGTGAGATTTTCATGCATGGAATTGCGTAGATGGATCGAAGTTGGATGAATGAAAGTTGCATGAGCCCAGAATATGAGGATGGCGTCGAACAGTTCTTGCAATTTGCTTCAGAAAGAGGTTGACCAAATGAAGAAGGAAAATATTATTGTCCTTGCATCAACTGTTTGAATGGAAGACGACAATTACTCGATGACATACGGGACCATCTATTGTGTGATGAGATTAAGAAGAATTACACAACGTGGATATGGCATGGTGAAGTGACAGACATGCAGAGTGGGTCCCAATCTGAACCGTTTGATGTAGAAATGAGAGATCGGTTAGAGGACATGATTCGTGACCTTGGACAGGAGTCTTTCTAGCAAGCACACGCCCCTGTGTATGAAGGATTGCAGAGTGATTCTAAGAAGCCTTTGTATGCAGGCTGCAAGAATTCCTTAACCCTGTTGTCTGCTGTGTTAAGTCTGGTTAATGTGAAGGCCAGGTATGGGTGGAGTGACAAAAGTTTCACCTCACTGTTTCAGGTAGTGCACAATCTACTTCCAGAGGACAACACATTGCCTAAAAGTTACTATAAGGTGAAAAAGATATTGTGTCTGATGGGTATGGAGTATCAGAAGATTCATGCTTGCCCCAATGATTACATGCTCTACAGGCATGAATTCCAAGAAATGTCCAAATGCCCTGTCTGTGGGACTTCACGGTACAAAGTGAAGGATGAAGAGGAAAGCAATTCTGATGAAAACTCCAACAAGGGCCTCCTAGCGAAGGTTTTGTGGTATCTTCCAATCATTCCAAGGTTTAAGCGTCTGTTTGCTAATGAGGACGATGCAAAAGACCTTACATGGCATGCAAATGGAAGGATTTCTGATGGAATGGTCCGTCATCCGGCTGATTGCTCCCAGTGGAAGAAGATTGATGGTTTGTATCCGGATTTCGGGAATGAGCCAAGAAATCTTAGACTTGGACTAGCCAGTGATGGAATGAATCCATATGGCACCTTAAGCACTCAACACAGTTCATGGTTAGTTCTGCTAGTAATTTACAATTTGCCTCCTTGGTTGTGCATGAAGCGAAAATACATGATGTTGTGTATGATGATATCGGGCCCAAGACAGCCAGGAAATGACATTGACGTTTATCTAAGTCCGTTGGTTGAAGATCTGAGAAAGTTGTGGGACGAGGGGGTTGTAGTGTTTGATGCGTTTCGCAAGGAGACGTTTGAAATGCGTGCAATGCTTTTTTGTACCATTAATGACTTTCCAGCATATGGAAATCTCAGCGGTTACAGTGTTAAGGGTCATCATGCATGCCCCATCTGTGAAGAAAATACAAGTTACATACAACTGAAACATGGGAGAAAAACAGTCTACAGTAGGCATCGCCACTTTCTAACACCCAATCATCCTTACAGACGACTGAGAAAAGCTTTTAATGGAAGTCAAGAGCATGATATTGCGTCGATACCGTTGACTGGTGAGCAGGTATATCAGCGGGTTCAACACCTGAACACTGTATTTGGGAAGACCCAAAAGAAGGATAAAAGTCAAAGTTGCATATGGAAGAAGAGGTCCATTTTCTTTGATCTTCCGTACTGGTGTGATCTTGACGTTAGACATTGTATTGATGTTATGCATGTGGAGAAAAATGTTTGTGACAGTGTGATTGGGACGCTCCTTACCATTCAAGGCAAGACGAAGGATGGCTTGAATACCCGTCAAGATCTAGCTGATATGGGTATAAGATCACAGTTGCATCCAAGGTCTGATGGGAAGAAAAGTTACTTGCCCCCAGCTTGCCATACTTTGTCCAAGAAGGAGGAGATAAGTTTTTGTCAGTGTCTTCGTCAGGTGAAGGTTCCACAAGGATACTCTTCAAATATTAAGAGCCTTGTGCAGTTGAAGGAGCTTAAGCTTGTAGGGTTAAAGTCTCTCGATTGTCACGTGCTCATGCAACAATTGTTAGCCGTGGCTATACGAGACATCTTGCCAAACAAAGTCAGGTTCACCATAACTTGCCTGTGCTTTTTCTTCCATGCTATATGTAGCAATGTGATTGATCCAGTAATGTTTGATGAGTTGGAAAATGAGGCCGCAATTATACTGTGCCAGTTGGAGATGTATTTTCCCCCTACTTTCTTTGACATCATGATTCACTTGATTGTGCATCTGGTCAGAGAAATCAAATGTTGTGGTCCTGTTTATCTGTGGTGGATGTACCCGGTTGAGCGGTACATGAAGATCTTAAAAGGGTATACAAAGAATCTATATCGTCCGGAAGCATCTATTGTTGAGAGGTACATTGCAGAAGAAGCCATTGAATTTTGTTCAGAATACTTAGAGAAGGCTAAAGCTGTTGGGCTTCCTGAGTGTCGGCATGATGACAGAGTGGGTGGTAAGGGTTCAAGAGGACTGCAGGTGATCACTCCAAGTGTAGAAGATTTGTTACAAGCTCACTTGTATGTCTTGAACAACAGTAATGAAGTTTTTCCATACATAGTTAAGCATGAAGCTTTAGTCAAACAGAATAATCCGAAAATGTCAAAGAATTGGGCGTTGAAAAAGCATAACAAAACTTTCTGTGATTGGTTTAAAGATACAATCTTTGCAGATGAGAATGCTTCAGAAACATTAAGAAAACTAGCAGATGGGCCTAAAAGAAATGTTATAACCTGGCAAGGATACGACATAAACAGGTATTCATTTTACACAAAAGCACAAGATGACAAAAGTACAATGCAGAACAGCGGGGTCACCCTAAGGGCTGAATCTCAACACTTTGCAAGTGTCAATGATGCCAATCCCTGTGTAGCTTCCATCCCTTACTTTGGGTTCATTGATGAAATTTGGGAGCTTAATTATGTGAAATTTACAGTATGTGTTTTCAAATGTAAATGGGTTGACAGCAACACCGGTGTGCGCACTGATGATATAGGATTTACCCTGGTAGATCTAAAGAAACTTGGTTACCACAATGACCCTTTCATCATGGCAGAACAAGCTAGACAAGTATTTTACATGCAAGACCCTTGTGATGAAAGGTGGTGCGTGGTTTTGCAGGGCAAAACAGTTGGTGTTAATGTAGAAGATGATGATTCATACATGGACACCTATGTTAGTCCTTTGACCGCTCAAATCACTGGTAACGTTGTCGGAGAAGAAGAAGCTGACGACGTTCATGCAAATCGAAATGATCATGATGAAGGAGAATTGATTAACATCGGCTAATGTAATTTTCTGCAGAGACAGAGGTCACCAAACCTAGTAAGTGACAACTACATTTTTCTCTTATTGAGGCATCGGTTTTTTGTTTCAATTTGCCTCCTTAGGACTTCATCCAGCTCATGTTTGTCGCCAGTTTCATCATCCACCACCCTTTTCTTCTCTGGCTTCTCACGTTCATTGTTGTTAAACCCATATTTATGCTCTCTTCCCTTCATGTATTGTTTTATCACAACTTTTAGCTGAATCTCCCATCTTCAACATAGTTGAATCTCCTGTCTTATTGTCCAATGCCAAATTTTGATGGCCTGTATCTCTTTTGTTCGTATGTT
>NC_038250.2:37301020-37550591 GCF_000004515.6 Glycine max | reverse complement strand
ATATAAATGGTATAAGGGTATGGCGTAAAAACATGGTCTATATTTACTTCTAAGATTGTTAGGGGTAAAAATGACCATGTCCCTATGGCATAACCTTATATTATTTATATTTACATATAAGAAAAAAAAAATAGTAAAATCTGAAGGACAAATAGTTAAGAAAGTTGTTCATTAGCTGTAAATATCCTTTCCTCCTCAAGTGCAAGCTTCTTGCGTAGCCGCTCTTGGTGCTCAGAAAATCCCAAAAACAAATCCCTCTCATTACTAGCTATTTTGAATTCTTTAGTTCCTGAATGTACAACCTTCAAATTGTTGCTCGTTCCCCTCTTTCTTTTCTGCAAAAAAGAAAATCAAATGCTGTCAAAACATGGATGAAGTCCTAAGAAAATCAATATCAAAGAAAACATGGATGAAATCACAATTAAAAAGCACAACTACCTATCTTTCAGTGTCCTTTGGTTAATTTGTCTTGTCTCCTTATGTGGTGGGGTTTTGTTTAAAAATCTTATACTTCTGCCTTCCAAAAAAAACTTATCACTAATCCTCTTTTCATTAATCCAATTTTGTATGTTATTGTATAAAAGATCATGGGTTCTCCACCTGCCTCCACTACTCCTCCTCCTTCTCCTTCTCCTCCTTCTCCTCCTCCTCCGCCTCCTACTTCGGAGACATCGGCTTCGACGTCTGCCGTGAAGCGGACACGCAAAGCCTCATGCCTACGATCGTTGTCCACTAGACCACCTGGTGTTGAGAGACCAGTGGTGCATGTTGATCCTGATACAGGGAAGGCCGACGGTCCCCACAAGAAGAAATTAAGAACATATTTGGGGATTGTGGCACGTGATAAGGTGGACATCACCTACGAGAACTGGAAGGAGGTCCCTACTGCTCAGAAGGACCTGATTTGGGAGGATATTCAGGTATTTCTCTTTTCTTATTTGATTGTGTGTAATTAATAGCCAAAGAATTTCATTATTGTAACAAATAAACTTTGTTTCATGTTGTCAGGCGGAATTTGATATCCTAGAGGTTTCTGACAGTAGGACGAAAAGGAAGTTACTACAGACCGTGGGGGAGAGATGGAGGCAGTTTAAATCAGACCTCACGAGGAAATGGGCCCTTGCAGCCGATCAGGACGGTGTCGAGGACACTGTCTGTGACAAATACGACATCAGCAAGGAAAAGTGGGTCCAGTTTTGCCAGACTCGCAGAGACCCTTCTTGGAAGGTATGTTCCTTTGCCATTTAAGTTGTTTTTCATGTTAAACATGATGTTGTTATACTTCATTCTACCCATTTCAAACATTATTGTTTAATTTTTTCAGGATGTGCGCATAAAGGCACAGGCCATCCAGAAGCAGAATACTGCCCCCCACGTTTTGTCTCGTGGGGGTTATGATTATTTGGAGCAGAAGCTCCTGGCTGAGAAGACCAAGAAGAAGATGCAGGAAGCTGCACAGTCAGGAAGCGTTGATGGCGTCATCGACCCTCCATCCCCGGTTAGACGCCACGTGAAGTGGAAGATGGCCCGCACGAAGAAGACAGGGGAGATGACGACTGAGGCCGCAAAGGAAATCGCTGAGAAGATTGTAAGTCATGTTCAACTAACCATTACAATTATGTTTGAATATTTTGAGAATGCCATGTACCACTGTGTGTTTTCTGTGCAGGATTCGTTTGAGGAGCAGGCCACACAGGGATCGTTCGTCCCCCATGGACGTCAGGATGTTCTGGCCGCTGCTATTGGACGTCCAGAGTACCCTGGAAGTGTCCGTGGTATTGGAGCTGGTGTCACCATCAAGCAATACTTTGGATCGGCTCCACGGACGTCCTGCAGTGCTTCCTTCCTGCCTCCTGACGAATTACACCAACTGACTCAGCAGATTAGGGACCAGCTAGAGGAGTCCATCACAGAGAAAGTGACGAGGCAGGTCATGGCATCCTTCAGCCACCTTCAGTCGTAGATGCAATCTCAGGGACTTGCAGTGCCTCCTGAGCCTCTGATTGGTCCTGGTCCCTCCGGTCCTCGAGTGAGCACAAAGGGGAGTTGTGTTGATCCCTCAGGAAACGATCCTGAGACCAGTGACTCTGACAGGTGCGGCTTGTACATAAAAGCAGATCCTGCCTGCCTGGTTGCCATCGGGAGAGTTTATGAGGGATCCACTGTTGTTCATAACACTCCTTTGTTGCTTGGCCAAGTAAAGGTGAGTGTGGAGGAGGTTAGAGATGCAGATGCTCCAGTTCCTGTACCCACTGATGAGGTTTCCTTAGTGGGGCAAGCACTTCACACCTTCCTTGCTTGGCCGACACATCTGGTCAAGTCTTTATCACAGCAGGTACTTATTGTCCTTACTATATGTTTCTTCTTTTCAAATTAGGCTATTTAACTTTGTTTCATGAACAGGTAGCTGTGTCTCCGCCAAAACCACCTCCGAAGCCCGATCCGGAGGTCGATGATCCGCTTTATCTGATGACATTGACCATCCCAGAGCTTTTCTTGAGGCCTTATCAGGTTAGATGGGATGCCACCGTGTTCGGGGTCGTTAATCCAGATTTCCCCCTGTACATAAAGCACGAAGACCTCTCCGAAATCGCACACGGTGGTCAATGTCTCAGCATATCAGTGTTACAGTTGTGGATTCTGTAAGTCTTTATATAAAAGGCTTTTATTTACCTAAGTTATGGCTTTCAATTCATAAATATTTAACTTTGACTTAACATAAACAGGCATCTCACTGAAACATGTATGCGAGCGGGGAATTCTGATATCTATGGATTCCTCGAGCCTCAGTCCATTCAGAGGTCTGGGCAATCGCAGTTTGAATCTGAAAGTTACATAAAGAGTTGGATGCAGAGTTCACAACGCGATGTGTATCTTGGAGCCTACCTAAATGGGTAAGTCACAAAATAACAAAATTTAATTAATGTTTACTAATGTACTAACCCATTTTAGGTTCCACTGCAGCGGACATTGGCAGATGGTGGTCATCCTGCCCAAGGAACACTTAGTTGTCTGGTTTTGTTCATTGCATAACAGGCCAGACAACTACCTTAAGGGGATTATTAATAGGTTAGTGTTCTTTTCAATACATTTGCATTGTAATACCTCAACGTACAACACCAGTTTTTAATTGTTACTCATATGGAACAGTGCTATCAAGGGTCTTGATGATGCTCCACAGCCTAAATCAAAGGCTCCTGCTAGGTGGATTGTTGTCAAGGTACGTCATTTACATAAAACTTCCACTTATATATATATTTCTTTATGTGTCTGTACACTAGTTGTTTAATTAATATCCAAATTTCATTATGTATTTAGTGTAATAGACAAAAAGGAACTACTGAGTGTGACTACTATGTCATGCACTGGATGTCCACCATCATTTTAGGAAGTTTTAGAAATAATTGGCAAGCGGTAAGTTTATTTCAAAGAAAATCGATTTATTTATAATTTGTATTACATTATTAACTTAATATGATTTATTTAATCATGCAGTATTTTAACGACCCTAGACCATTGGAGCCCGAGAGATTAAAAGCATTGCGGATTCAGTGGGCACAGTTTTATCTCCGAGTTAGAGATCAGGCCTAGGATTTAGGGACATTTTTTAACATTTTTGACATTTTTTACATTTTCTATGTAACACGAACATTGAATTCATTTGTTGATTGTTCTTTATAATATATAAATCAATTATTTGATGTTTATTATCATTAAAACTGCTTGAAAGCAGAATAAAATGTTTATTTGCTGTGAATTGGGCCTCCTGAAATTGCATTTGACAGGTACAATTTTGGGTTTACTGTAAAAACAGAAAGTATATATAAAAAAAATATTTGAAAACAACATCGGTTATTAACAAAAACCGATGTTAATATATTAACCAACATCGGTTATAATAGAAAACCGATGTTAACGTTTGTATATTAACATCGGTTTTTTGTGTATAACCGATGTCAGCGTTTGTATTTTAACATCGGTTATCTGTGGATAAACGATGTCAACTATTGTACATTAACATCGGTTAATTATAAATAACCGATGTGAATATTTGAATAGTAACATCGGTTATTTATAATTAACCGATGTTATACACAAAGAACTACACCAAATAAGTGTAAGCATCATCAACGTTGACATCAGTTTTCTAGAAAAACGGATGTTAAGGGCATACATTAACATCGGTTATTCTAGAAAACCGATGTTAAACTAACATATTAACATCGGTTTTACTGGAAAACCGATGTCAACGTTCACCATGCCTACACTTTTTTTGCTGTTGTTCATTGTGTTTAACATCGGGTATTTGAAGAACCGATGTTGTCATATGTATGTTAACATCGGTTCGCCAAAACCGATGTTAACATTCATACATTCAACATCGTCACTTTCAACATCGGTTTTAGAACCGATGTAAAATGTTCTAAATAACCGATGTTGAAAGTGTATTTTCTAGTAGTGGGGAGATCCTTGTCTTTAGTCACCATCCAGAACATGATGATGTGTCCATTAGTTGGACATGTAAACGATACACGCGTGAATTTTTTTATTTTTGAGTGTCAAGTTAAGCAAAAGAAAGGATTAATAACGGTGTGTCGTTGCATCCTCTACTTTGCCACACTCTTCCTTTTCCTCCTCATTGTTTGCGCTGCCTTCCTCCTTTACCCCTCCGACCCGGAGATCCAACTTAACCGCATCGGGATCTGAACCAACTCGAGGCCCATTCTCGACCTCTCCTTCTCCCTCATTGTTAAAGTCCGCAATAGAGACTTATTCTCCCTCACCTATGACACCCTTGTCGTCTCTGTTAGCTATTGCAGCCACCTGCTTGGCTTTGTCATTGGCGACAACAGCGGCTGCATCATGTTAGAGATAGGGGGAGTAACATGAAGACTTAGCCTTGAACCTTGAACAAGTTTTATCTTTTACATGCCTAACTCTCTTGAGTGACATTTGTATTGATTGTTGTGTGGTGTGTTGCATCTTAGTCTCTATCATTTCATATATCCATTATGCATCATCATGCAGGAGTAAGGAGAAAGTTTCTAAAGTTAGAAAATTTCCTCATTTGTTAAAACTTTATTTTAATCGATTATAACCTTACAGTAATCGATTACACAAGTTGGTTTTAAGCTTGTAAAGAAATGCCTCATATCGGTTTAATCAATTACAAGCTTATTGTAATCGATTACACAATTATTTTTGAGACAGTGATAGATTCGTTCATGTGTCTTTGCTTTAATTGATTACCATGTGATATAATCGATTACTTCTCTTTCTATAAGTGTTTCAAAAGTGATCAAAAACACTTTAATCGATTATATTGAGGAGTTAATCAATTACATTGTTCTTGAGAGGTTTCCAGTTTTTTGGGAAGAATTCTTTAATCGATTGAAATGATAATATAATTGATTACTTCATTGAAATAATTGATTACATTGTAGATTAAATCGATTACAGGCAATTATAATTGTTTTCTCTATAAATAGTCACCTTGTGTTTTTTGTTACAACAACTCCACGAACTTCTAATAGTTCTCTGAATGAGCTAGAATCATGTGCTGATATTAGGAAAAGATAGAAGAGAAGAAAAGTGCTTAGAAAGAGTGACTCACAGCTTTTAATCTTTGATTATGAAGATCATTTTGTGAAAAGTGAGTTGTGATACTTTCTTGAGTTCAAGAAGACACCTCATTTGGTCAAGCAAGTTTTTGCAAAAAGGATCGATCAGGTTGTGTGTATCTTTGACTCTAATTTTTTGTGTGGTTTTACACATTACTTGTTTATGCATGAATTTCTGAAGGCATGCTATAATAGGTTTTTCTAGTTTGAGCTAAAGGTATGTTGTCCTAGGCTCTTATTCACAAAGGACCCTAAGGTTGGGTACCTTAGTCTCTTTTTCTAGGGTAGGAACTGAGATTGCTTGTGATTGCTTGAAAGAATTCTATATGCATAGTAAAAATCTAATTTGGCTTTGGATTAGATAACTGGATTAGTTTCTCTAGAGATAGAGAGTAAACTAGTATAAAAAATGGTGTACTTCTTCTCTTGATCTTATCTTTCTTTCTCATTCTGGTCTTAATCAATTTACTAAAGGTTAAGGAAAATATCTTTTGGAAAGAAAGAACTTTAATAAAGGATCTTGTGAAAAGGGTGATTGATTAAGTATTGGTTTATTCAAGTTTGTGATACAATTAGTGCAAAAGAAATATTTTTAGGGACTTAAACAGGAAGCAAAAAAATTTTAGGGATCAATTATGAAATTTGGGTATATTTTAGGGATTTCTAACATATTTAAGCCTTTATTTTTAAAATAAAAATATAATAGAATAAAATAAGTTTTTAAAAAGTGGGGATTTATAACCCACGGTTTAATTATTATAATTTTATAAAATAATCATTAGATTACCTTTAATCAATTCCAATCAAAATCCTAACCGTCCCCAAATGAACATAATCAAAACCTTAACCACTCCAAATCAACACAATCAAAATCCTAACATCCTCAAATCAACACAATTTGAACCCTAATCATCTCAAATCAAAACAATTAGAACACAATCAAAATAAAAACTGAAAAAACAAAATATCTAGATTTGAGTTCATGGTGCTCGTCGCTGTCATCTTCATCGTGAGAGCTGCTCTCGCTTTCGGATCTAGGTGGTAGGCGTGGATCTAGTTTATAGAGATTGGTGCTTGTTTGGGATAAGGGTGGATCTAGGTTCATGGAGGTTGGTAGTGGCGAGACAATGCTTGTTAGAGATGGGTGTGGAGGTTGGTGGTTTCATGGGTGGTGGCACGTGGCAGTGCATGACGTGGGTGGGTGCACAACGAGGTGTCCTGTGGCTTTTGAGTTGAGTGTAGATGTATAGGGGTAGAGAAAGAAGAGGAAGAGGCTGATCCATTAGTCAATGTTACAAAATTAACAGAAGAGCGTAATTGTTGTGTTTTAAACAATTGATGGAGTAAATTGAACCTTTTAATAATTGAGGGACCAAATTGAACCTTAAAACATAATTAAGGGAACAAATGTATAATTAAGCAAAAAAAATATTGTATTTATCCCTTGAAATTTTATTAAAGTAGTATTTTTATTTATAATATCTTTTTATTAATCATTAATATTTTATGAATAAAAAATAATATAGATGACTATCATCGGTTATTTAGAACTTTCTATATCGGTTTTTAACCGATGTTGAAAGTATTATCGTTAACATCGGTTTTACAAAACCGATATTAATGTAAAATCGACAACATCGGTTATTTAAATAACCGATGTTATATGATAAGAATTACACCAAAAAAATGTATGAATGTTGATAGTTGACATCAGTTTTTCAACAAAACCGATATTAACTTATTGATTAACATCGGTTTTTATGAAAAATCGATGTTAACTTATATATTAACATCGGTTTTCTATAAAAACCAATGTTAACTTATAAACATTTAACATCGGTTTTTATACAAAATCGATGTTAATCTATACGTTAACATTGGTTTTTTACAAAAACCGATGTTAAATGTTTATAGGTTAACATCAATTTTTGCTTAACACCAGTTTTTAAACAAAAACTGATGTTAATCTAGAAGTTAACATCGGATTTTATAAAAAACCGATGTTAATATGCACAAACAACATCGGTTTTTTGAGGAACCGATGTTAAGTTGTATTTTAACATTGGTTTTTATGAAAAATCGATGTTGTTTGTGCATATTAACATCGGTTTTCGTGAAAAACTGATGTTGTTTTTAGGTTTTTTTTTTTAAAATACACTTTCTGTTTTTTTAACAAAAAACCCAAAATTTAACCTGTAAAATTGAAATCAGACCATAGATCACAACATATATATGATTTGCATTCTGCTTTCAAACAGTTTTTACCAGAAAGCTATATTAAAGTATCAATTGATAACTTTGGATAAATGATTTATTAATCAACAAAGAATATTCAATGTTCAAATGACATAGCAATAGGCAAAAGTGTAAAACAAGGTAGCAAACTAATTAAGCTAGTAACCTAAAATGAAATAGTTCCCTAACATCCTAACTTTTATTTCTAACTTTGAGATAAAATTGTGCCCACTGGATGCGAAGCGCCTTCAATCTCTCTGCTTCCAATGGTCTAACATTGTTAAAATACTGCATGATCAAATAAAACATAATTTAATAATGTAATTCCAATGACAAGAAAATAAACTTTGTTTGAAATAAACAATTATCATTTCCCAATTATTCCTGAAACTTCCTAAGATTATCGTGGACATCCAGTGTATGACGTAATAGCCGCACTCAGTGCTTCCTTTTTGTTTATTACACTAAATACATAATGAAATATGGATATTAATTAAACGTTAACTGTGACATCCTGGAAATTTCTACCCGGGATTTTGCAAACGATGCATTTTGAATGATTATATATAAGTATTATTCAGTGTGTGTGTATATATATATATATATATATATATATATATATATATATATATATATATATATATATATATATATATATATATTCTGGTAGAAGTAGGTATATTGGGGGAAAGATACGCGGGTTAGGCTGATTAACGAAGAGAAATCCATAACTGGATAGTTATAGATTAATTCTCAATTAATTAGTCTAAAAATTATCGTTTTGCGTGCAACTTAAAATTTAACGAAACCAACCTCTGAACCACGCTCGGAGTTTCATTATGAGCGTTTTGATATACATATTGCTTACTTTCGAAAACTGGCCCCGACGGGTGCAAAGAAACGCGAGGGACTGGAACCAGAGAAACGACATGCAAACCGAGGCAGGATTTTAGCATTTCAAAAGGTAAGATTTTTTCTCTTCTTGCGGCTGAGTATGAGTCACATCAAGAGAAAAAGTGGGCCCCTTTTTGCTCCACTCAAAAGGAGACATGTGGCATACCTTTTTTTTTTAAAAAAAAAGGAAAGAGGAAGCCTTTTAAACTAAAAAGCCA
Source organism: Glycine max (assembly GCF_000004515.6). Taxonomy (NCBI): domain Eukaryota; kingdom Viridiplantae; phylum Streptophyta; class Magnoliopsida; order Fabales; family Fabaceae; genus Glycine; species Glycine max. The sequence continues at coordinate 37,541,623 of NC_038250.2, read as the reverse complement.
CGTTCTCTCTCTCCTCACTCACTCAGCCAAAAGAATTCAGAAGCTTTTTTTTCCCTCTCTCTCACGTTGCTATTCTCTTCTTCTTCCTCACCATTGAAGCTCCATCAAAGCTCCAACCATTGCTCACCATTTCTGCTCCAAATCGCGAAAGGAAGCCATTTTCGGAGTCGTGAAGCGCACCTCTACATTGTGGGACTTCAGATTTCAGGTTTGGGTAGACTTCTTTCTCACATAATTTCGTGGGTATTGAGTGTTTGGGAGATATGATGGGTAGTTTTACTAGGTTTTTGCCTTATGGTAGTTATTTGTGAAGGAATTTGTTGAAAGCATGCTAAACTTGTCATGTTTGGTGTGAGTCAAGCTTACCCATTCTGTTTTAGGGTTTTATGATGATGCTTGTGTGCTGAAATTTGCTGATGGAAAACTGATAGAGATGAAGGGTAGAGTTAACCTAGGGTTAAAAAGTGAGAATGTAGTGATATGAGTGGAAAAGTGTGATGCTTTAAGGATTTGAAAAGCTAAATCTGGATTTAGTGGTAATTGGAGGTTAAAGTGAGTTAATCCTAGTTTGAAATGTCATTTAGGACTGTGGGAAAGCTTGGGCTGTGCAAAGGAGGAAAATGAGTGACCAAAGTGAAGGCAAGAGCCATTTCTAGGGTAAATTGGGTGTTGAGGAGTCAAATTTTGATTCGGTAGAGTTTTCGTCGTAAAACCAGTTTGAGCGAGTTTAGATTAATGTTATAAACTTGTTTGAGATGAGAGTTTGCTCCAAAATTACCCCATTTTCATTTTCACTTCTCAAACCTTGAAAATCCACTAAATTGAGGGGTTTTAGATACCTAGATTTTGAGTTGCTTTGGTCTGAAGCTTGTCTTTAGTTTAGATATGATTTATACATGATTTAGGACTTGTAGGATCCAATTTGGGAAAAATTGGATGAGGGCAAGAGTGATTTCGAAAATATGCACTATTATGCAGAATTTTGCTGCTAAAATGTGCAGCAGAATTTTGTGCTTGTGCAGAAAATGCTTATGCATGGCTGGTTGTGGAAAGGGTTGTACATAATGGGTTCTGGACAATTTCTAGCAGATCCCAACGGTCAAAATGTAGACTTATGTACTAGGGACCTCCAGTAAAATTTTCGAGTCGATCCAACGGTGAACAAATTGGAACGAAGAGAATGTTACTGGGGTATTTGAGTAAGGAAAGCTGTGGTATTGGTTTGTGTTTTGGGCAGAGTTTTCTGCCTCTGCCCTATTTTCTTGGTTTTGATAGTTCATGATGTTTGGATGTTGAATTTCTTGGATGTTGTGGAAGCTTGGCGGGATTGATGGGGATCCGGTGTTGAGAAGAACGAGGATAAGGGCTACGTGGGAGTACGTGAGCTCAATTGAAGGTGGGCAACTAGGGATGGTGGTTTTATGTGTGATTTGTGGATATGGAGAGTCGACTTGCACCATCGCCCGACCGCCACCTAGTACCACATATGACGGGTACCCCATAATCCTACAAGCTTAAAGTGAGAAAGTGTGGAAGAGTCAGTCTTTCTACTTTTATTCGTTGACCACAGAGTGGTACCTGGAGATATGTCGCGGGGGTCAGGAGACCTTGGGGACGTCAGGTGGGGTGCTATTGCCCAAAACCAAGCTTGACCAATCCCGACCCAACCCGGGCATAGTCAGTCAGTGAGAACTTGTGAAGTACCTAAACAAGCGAGCTCCTGACAGTCAACCGATAAAAGAACAAAGACCACAAAGCAAGGAGGCTTGTGTGGTGGCTGGCCAGCTATGGATCTTGAGTGATATTTGGAATGTGTCCTCTGGTAATCGATTACCAAGGGTGTGTAATCGATTACAAGGCTTTAAAATGAAGACATGAAGTTAAGATGGCCTCTGGTAATCGATTACCAAGGGTGTGTAATCGATTACCAGGCCTAAAAATGGGATCAGGAAAGTGAGAGGGCTTTTGGTAATCGATTACCAATGGGTGTAATCGATTACCAGGCTTAGAAATGGAGACAGTATGTTGTGGAGGCCTCTGGTAATCGATTACCAATACTGTGTAATCGATTACACAGAGTAACAGGCCACTGGTAATCGATTACACAATGCATATTGCAGGTTTTCATGTTCTGAAGCTGTGTAACTCGAGTTGGGCCTCTGGTAATCGATTACCAATGTTTTGTAATCGATTACCAGAGAAGAAAAGCCTTGAGGCACACCTTTTAATTGCATGTAGTGGTTATGAGACGCATTGTGTTGCTATTGTAGTTAGATCTCTCGTGAAAGAGTCTACCCCTTTCTTTTATTTCTTGTAGATCGCGATGGTAGCGCAATTAATCCATGACCGAGTGGAGATGGAGTGCCTAGAGGGAGTTTGGGAGACCCTCGAAGGCAATGCGAGGTGCCGGTTCCGTGGCACGATCCGACTCACGGCTACTTCGTTGGTACATCCAGAGGAACCAGCACGCACGCTTCAGCGCACTATGGAGTGGATATTACCTACACCTACTCCATATCGACTAGTGGAGCCAGTCCAAGTGATAGAGGTGACGTCATCTGAGGAAGACCCTGAGGAGGACCCAGAGGAGCTACCTCCTGAGCCTGCTGTGGAGGCTCTTGACTTTCTAGAGGGTGATGAGGACCCACTCCCTGAGGTGGATTCTCTCGAGGACGTCATGTCGGCATCTGAGGCAGACTCTACGGAGGAGAGCGGTCCTGGAGGGATAGCGACTAGCGGAGGTTCTTCATCATAGCAGACGGCTCCTTAGACTAGGATTATATACTTTTTGGGGGTGGGTGTATCTAGTACAGACAGTTAGGTTTACTCTTTTGGTTTTTGTATGGGTAGACCTATTGTATAGGAATTTGATGAATGTATACATGTGGCTGAAGCCACCACAGTGGATACCTTTGCTCTGGATGTCACTATGTATTTTGCAAAACTCCCATATTTTGGACAGCTTTAGATGATGAATGTACTTGTGTTTAATCTGTTATTTGAAAATAAAGCATTAACAAACTTTATTTGAAAAAGAGTTCATCGACCGCATTTTATTTTATTATTTTACACGTGACGACCTAAAATGATGGCTGGTATACTTTTATTTTTGAAAGAGCAAAATAGTTTAGAGGTTATGAGTGATCAGAAAGAAATGACTCCGAATAGAGTTGTGAACTGGCCATTCAGGACTCTATAGTGATGATTTTCCTTCTGAACTTAATTACTGTGAAAAAGAGAAAGAAACGAAAAAGAAAAAGAAAAAAAAATTTCCCATGGTTTTTGTTATTTAAATCATTACTATTAAACCAGTCATTATTTAGGGACGCTACATTAACTACAATTAGTGTACACATACATAAGCAATATATATAAGTAGAAGTTTTATTTAAATCACGTACGTTAAGAACAATCCACCTAGCACCAGCCTTGGATTTAGGCTGTGGAGTATCATTAAGTCCTTTCAAAGCACTGTTGAATACGAGGAACATTAAAATATTGATGTTGTTTAGTTATGCTAATGCAAATGTATTGAAAACAACACTGATTTGTTAATTATTCCCTTAAGGTAGTTGTCTGGCCTGTTATACAAGGAACAAAACCAGACAACAAGGTTTTCCTTAGGCAGAATGATGACCATCTGCCAGTGGAGACGAATATGGGTTATTGTAGTATTATACATTATTTAAATTTAGTTGTTTTGTTTGACTTACCCATTCAGGTAGGCTCCAAGGTAGACATCGCGTTGTGAACTCTGCATCCAACTTTTCATGTAACTTTTCGATTCAAACTGCGATTGCCTAGATCTCTGAATGGACTATGGCTCGAGGAATCCATACACATCGGAATTCCCCACTCGCATACTTGTCTCAGTCAGATGCCTGTTGTTAAGACAAAGTTAATTATGTATGAATTTTAAAAAAAAAGCTTAGGTAATTAACAATAATCTAAATTAACTTACAGAATCCACAACTGTATAACAGATATGATGAGACATTGACCACCGTGTGCAATTTCGGAGAGATCTTCGTGCTTGATGTACAATGGGAAGTATGGATTAAACACCCTGAACACGGTAGCATCCCACATAACCTGCAGAGGCTTCAAGAAAAGTTGTGGGATGGTCAATGTCATCAGATACAGGGGATCATTGACCTCAGGATTCGGCCTATCTGGAGGCTTTGCTGGAGACACAACTGCCTGTTTATCAAACATAGTGAAATAACATAATTCAATTATAGTGAACAAATCAATTGAAAAAAAAAGAGCATATAATCAGAGTAAAATACCTGTTCTGATACACGCTTCACGAGATGTATCGGCCAAGCAAGGAAGGTGTTCAGTGCCTGCCCCACTAAAATAACCTCATCAGTGGGTACAGGAACGATTGCCTCTGCATCTTTAACCTCCTCAACACCAACCTTCACCTGACCATGCAACAAAGGGATGTTGTAAACAACTGTGGATCCCTCATAAACTCTTCCTAGGGCAACCAGGTGGGAAGGATTTTGTTCGATGTACAACCCGCATTTGTTTGAGTCACCCGTCTCAGGATCGGTCGGTGAGGGATCAACACAACTCCCCTTTATGCTAACACGAGCAACTGAGGGACCAACCTCATGCTCCGGAGGCAGTGCAAGTCCTTGTGATTGCATCTGTGACTGAAGCTGGGACTGCATCTGGCTGAAGGATTCCATTAGCTGCCGAGTCCCTTTTTCTGTGATCGACTCCTCCAGCTGGTCCCTGATTTGTTGAGTGAGCTACTCGAGTTCTTCGGCTCCAGCATCACGCACATGACCAGGGTGTTCTGGTCACCCAATGGTAGCAGTTAGGACATCCTGACGTCCATAGGGGATGAACGAACCCTATGGCGCCTGCTCCTCCAAAGAATCATGTACATAAGACATATATTTGTCCAAGGCATTCATATAATAAACAAAATAATTACAATTCTTAAATGACATTTGACTTATAATCTTCTCAGCGATTTCCTTTGCGGCCTCAGACATCATCTGCCCAGTTTTCTTGGTGCGGGCCATCTTCCACTTCACGTGTCGCCTGATGGGAGATGGAGGATTAATGACGCCCTCAGTGCTTCCAGACTGAGCAGCTTCCTCTAGTTTTTTCTTTGTCTTCTCAACCATCAGCTTCTGTTCTAAATAATCATAACCCCCACAAGACAACACATGGGGGGCAGTGTTTTACTTCTGGATGGCTTGTGCTTTTTTCCGCACATCCTGCAAAATTGAAATATTAATGAAAATGATTTGTACAATCTATTATAAGAACTGAATTTTTAGTGGAAAAAAATTAAAATTACAAAGTACATACCTCCCACGAGGGATCTCGGCGGGTCTGACAAAATTGGGCCCATTTCTCCATGCTAATGCCGTATTTTTCACAGACACTGTTGTCCACACCGTCCTTGTCGGCTGCAAGTGCCCATTTACTGGTCAAATCGAATTTAAACTGCCTCCACTACTCGCCCACCGTCTGAAGAACTTTCTTCTTTGTCCTACTATCAGAAGCTTCAGGGATTTCAAATTTTGCCTGACAAACAATAAATTAGGTTTTATTATTAGTAAATTAAAATTTTTGGCTACTAAACAAAATCAAAGAAGAAAACAAACATACCTGAATATCCTCCCATATTATCACCTAAGAGATTAGGGATAAAATGCATTAGTGAATGGGGGATGAATGATATAACGATGTAGAAGAGTGAGGAATTTCAGCAAAGAGGGGGATTTTGAATACAATCTTAGCATCTCAACGTTATTGTTTCCATATACAATAATTATCGCTTCAACAAGTGTCTTCTTACCTTTTCTTTTAATTTCTGTTATTAAATTTTCAACACACTAATCTCTCTAGGAAAATATATCTTTTATTTTCTGTTTTGATTACTTTTAGTTTTAGGTAGTTTAAAATATAAACATATAAAAAAATCTTTATCCGAAAGGTTTTAATTTGAATATTCATCCTTGCACTATTCTATTGGGAGAGGACCTGAGATTCCATTTAGTACTACAATTGGGATTCGATTAAACTAGGCTGACATAAATCCTAACATAATTAAAACGTTAACAAGTATTGTTCTTCCATTTCTTTCTGTGATTGTTGGATCTTTTCCTCAATATTGTTAAATACTCAACCCGTGAGACTGAGCTCTGATGCCAATTGAAATACCAAAAATCACACTAGAAAGGGGGATTGCATACTATGTTAATCAAAGATAAAATATTTTCACAAATGAAGGTTTTTTATCCAACAAATTTGAAAAAAAAAAATTGGCTATGTCGTCTAGTAACTATAAACAAGTATTAATGAAGACAACAAGCTATCATCTAGTGATAGAAAAATAAAGTTTTCATAAAGATTTTTCAAATAAACACTTGGTGAGCAAGTGTGTTAAGATAAGCTTAAAAGAATACTTAAACAAATAGCTTAAGAGAAAAGTAGAACCACTTGGTTTATACTAGTTCACTCAAATAGAGCTACGATCAGTTCTCCTTTACAAAACTGCAAAGGTTTCCACTAATCAAAACTTAGTTACAAACAAGTATTCTATCATGTCACTCTTGGCTACACAAGTATTCTATCATGTCACTCTTGGCTACACAAGTATTCTCTAGGCCACTACTAAGCCACTCCTTGCTTTAAAAAATAGTTTGAATGAATATAATGATTCGATAACACTCAAAAAGTGAATACATAATTAAGCTTAAATTTAAATAGACTTTGCTCAACAAAGGATGAACAGTTTTAGTGCAAGTTTATCATCCACTAATTTTAATAGAATTTCACTTCAAAAAACTTTTGCTCATTTTCACTTGATATATCTTTGTTGTTAATTACTAAACATGAGACGCCTTTTATAGACATCAATGAAGGATCTGTTATGGGATCAACATTGAGTCTTGAAATGATTATTGTCTAACATCTGGAGGCAATGCAACATGGTGTGCTCTAATTGGAGAGGAAAAGAATAAAAGTACAGACAACTACATGTGCTCCTCTTTCGTGACAAAAGCGACACTTGAAGGAATATTCTGCTAATTCCTTCTATTCCCTTATATTATGTCCTTTCCTCAAATTCAAATATTTGCAATTCAAATAAAAAAAAAAATATGAAATTCAAAAAGCAACTTTGTGCACTTCCCTTAGTGGCTAACATTGTCATTTTATACTTCATTGGACATCACTTATAAAGATATAAAATGAAGTGTATGAGTTGAAGTACTTGAAACGCATAAGAAGAAGAGTTGAATAATGTGATAGATAAAACTTAGTCTTTCAAAAACTATAAAAAGCTTTTTCTCAAAATAAATATCAATTCACGAAGGGTTCAATCCAACGAGTTCGAAATAACTTTGTGCTTAGAAAACCAGTTCGAAACTTGGCTCGATAGTGTAGAAGTGACTTAAAGAAAAGAACTAGTTATATAGAAGCAGTAATGAAAACACAAAGGTTTTATACTAGCTCACCCCAACTCTTAGGCTACGTCTAGTTCTCCTTCAAACCATGAAGGGTTCCACTAATCAAATCTTTGATTACAACCAAGTATTCTCTATGCCACTTTTGGCTACAATAAGTACTCTCTAGGCAACTCCTAACACTACACTTAATCTTCTCCTAAGATTAAGACCCAAGTATTCTTTGTCACTAAGCCAATCCTGGCTTTCAAAAATAGTATATGTTTGATAGAAATTGTATTCTAATCACTCAATGAGTGTTTACACAATAAGCTTGAATACAATGAAACTAACTAACTTAGCAAAGCTAAGATTCATTCAATTAGCTCAAGTTTGCTTCGTCCAGTGGACTGACAGTGTTACAACACTTGTTTGTTTTATCTCAGAATATTCTCTTACTTTTCGATAACCTTAACATGAACATCTTCAGGTTTTATATAGACCTTAGAGCTTTGATCCATTGAGAGATCCCAACTAGCAACGTCTAATAGATTTGGCGCTTGACACGAGGTCGTTGTTGTGCAAAGAGAGAGAGTGGGGTACCACAAACAATTTCTACAACATATCCTCAGAGAAGTACAGTTTGCCAATATTGCCCAATGTTCAAAGCTAAATTTCAGCATACAGATCGGAAGAAATGTTAATAGCATAAGACAAAAGAAATTAATAATGTCAAGACAAGACATTTTAAATCTTCCCTTTTGTGCACTATAGCACAAGTTTCTTCTTGAGACTGTGGACGTTACTTTCTTGTGATTGTTTTTAGTTCTTGAAGATTGAGCAAATGTTTCATTGCTTTTGCATTGCGAGCCAAGTGTGAAGGCACTTGTCTTCTTAGGGCTAGACGCAGAAGTAGTATCGTCCAGTGACTGATACTTTTCTTATCGTTCAAAACCTTTCTATTCATGCTTTTCTACTTGTATCTTATAGAGATAAAATAATTTGTAAATTAAGCATGAAAGGTTAGCACATAAAATTTATACCTTGTTAACATCAAAACCTTAGGTTGTTAATTTTTTGGTACGGTCCAATGTGACTTGGACGCAACTAGACTCAACAATCTCCACCTTTTTATGATGGAAAACAACATAAACTTTGATATTAAAATGATAAGGTAATGAGATTAAGATCAGAGTATCAGAGTAGTTTAGGATGTGTTGTTGTACACCACTTACTCTTGGTTTGTGTATCTGAGGAATATACCTTTGATAATCAACTAACTTGTTAACTTGTGATTATCATATAATGCATGATTGAATCAATTATGTGAGGATAAATGAAACTCTCCTTGAGTTCATTACCTTATGCAAATGCCAGAGAAAGTATATTAATCAGAGCATGCATAAAATCAATGCAAATATGAAAAAGTAAAACATGAAAGGCATACATATGTGACCACCAAAACACTTGTTTTATTAAAAAGCGTATGATTACAAGTGTGTTAAAAAAACAAAATTTCCTATTCTACTTTCTCCCCCTTTGTCATTATCAAAAGACATGGGTTCAAAGAGAAAAAGGAAAGGATGTGACAATCAACTGTCAACAGATAGAGAGGGAGGGTTCGATGGTGGTGACTTTAGTGGTGAAGGCGGAGGCGCAAGCCTAGGATTTATAGTGGATGTAGGTGTAGGAATTATAGCTAGAGGTGGCAACGGTGGTAGGACGGTGGGAGGCAGCCTCTGTTGCATGAGCATGTTCACATTGAATAGTATAGAATCATTGAAGGATTTGAGCGAAGCTTTCAAAGTGTTTTTGATCAGCATATTGATCTTCATGCGTTCAGCAAGGAACCTTTTCTCAGTTGTTTCTTTCAGGCTGGCCTGTTATAGGTGCAACATTTCTTGGATCATCTCTTCAAACACGCCAGTTGGAGCAACGACTACCAAAAGAGTGATTTAACTTGGAGTAATGGAAGTTCAAATATTGGTGAGTGCATTGTTAGGTATAGGCTAAGAAGTGACTTCAACCAACAGAGGTTCAATAACATCAATTTGTGGTCCAAGATGAGCATGTAGGTTGTTGAGCGACTCTTTGGATTTGATCTTCTCTTATTGTTGCTCGGCTTCGGCCTCTTTCTACATTTCTATTATCTATTGATTGAGCTTGTCCTATTTTCGTTGAAGTTCAACATCCATTCTTTTTCTTCAAACCCAAGGGTTATGATCAAGATAGAAAAGGTGTTCTTTGAGTTTAGGGTGGTGTGTCCAAGCAATGACAATGGCTCATCACATAGCAGCTTCATGATACCGGTGAAAGTTGAAAATGAAGCAAGTGCAAATTGGAGGGGTGTCATGAATGAGGCGCAAGTATAATTTGTTATCTTTCTCCTGCCTCATAATGCACATTTGCCAATCATTAAATCTGTAGATCTTTGTTGGATGCAAGATCTGCACCATGCTTGTGATTGGATATGTCTTTCTTGTCGTACTCTAAGGTGGACGCAAGATATGAGTTTTCATACATGTCTTTGAAGTAACAGAGCATGGCGTCATTCTGGTCAAACTCAACATCTAGCTTCAAAGTGAAAGTTTTCATTACTACATCCCTAGTAAAATACCTACCCCAATCATAGGGAATTCAACGTAGGCTTGGTGTGAGGAGGCAATATGCCTTTCTTTTTCCTAAGGTCCAATGCAGGATACCTTGAAGCAACTCTATCTGGCATGAACTTGATGGTTGCGGTTGGGCGGATATGGATACCTAAGGGGTACCTTAGCCATTGGTTAGTGAGATCACAATGCATCATAATCATCCCAACATTGAAGATGTCGTCCTTAGTCAAAGGAATGGCTTGATGGCCATAGACCAAGGAAATGAACTGTAACATTGGAGCGAAGAGTTGGATGTGCTTAGGACATAGGAATGGTGGCTGAAAGTCATAGGAAGATGGGTCAATCTATTGAGCATCAATCTACCTACACCATCCAATGATATTTGTATTATATCTCACCACTTCTCTGGAGGCCCTAGATGGAATCTTATAAACACTCTTGCATAGGGCTGTTGAGGATGAAGGCTTAGATATCTTAGGGTGAAGACGCTTCCAAGTTGGTGGAGGAAGGACTTTAATCCCTTTAGATTGATTCAATGCAATAGAAGATGGTGCAACTTCATGGTCTTTGTGCATGGATGGAGGGCATGTGACAATCTCCTCCTCAACATCAAGAGGTAGTTGTGTCCAATTAGTGGTAGGTCGAAATTCCATGTCTAGTCTCCTTTTAATGTTGCAAGCATTCTCAACGAGAAAGGCCATATGAAAAAATAGCCTTGTAATGTCTTTGGCTGTGAGGTTGGGGTCGATGGCGAGCGGTCCTAGATGTTCGAAGTAGTCAAGGTGGATGGTGATGGAGGTGCTTAATATGGAACTTCATCATCCATATCATCATTGGACTCAGTTCTTCTCTTTTTCTTAAGGTGAATAATGTCTTTTCTTCACAAGCTTCTTCCAAACCGTTGGACAATTGAGGTCTATTCTCGAATGGGAGGAATCTCAGCAGGTTAAAGATCATTAGCAACATCAATAGTAGCTTACTCTTCGCTGGATGCTTAGTTCTTTGAGCGCCTCTCTTCTCTCGCTTGTTGGTGCAAGGTTGTGTAGGAGGAAGAGAAGCTTGTGTAGGTTTCACCTTCTTCACATGAGGTGTATGGGTCTCAACTAAAGTGGGTGCAGCTTTACATTTCCTAAACACCAAGCCATCTTCATCATTATCAGTCTTATTAAGCTCTCTTAAGCGCTCTATAGTGGATGATGGTTGTTGCTTCTTAGGTGATACCCTTCTTGATACATGGGCCATTGCATCTATTGCCTTGGGAGAAACTCGAGTTGGAGGTGGACATTGCGGTGTAGGAGCAACCTTGGACAAAGGTGTGCCTATATTTTTTTCATTCTCTTCTCAGCTTGAGAGGTGTTTGTGTCTACCTTGTAATCCTCCTCAACAACTTTCTCCCAAACTGCGTCCAATTGGTCATCAGGTCCAGTGTTGAGTCCAAATTTCTGGTGAATTTTAGAAAGAATGGAACCATCCACTAGAGGAGTCTACTTGAAGGAGCCATCATTAACCAACCTCACCTTTGAAATATTTTCTTGGCTGAAGGCTTTCTGGTTGGGCAAAAATAGCCCATCAAAATATATTTTGTCTTGTACTTCTTTAGGAGTCTCATACAAGAACTTCCTTATTATTCCATAAGCCTCAAGGACATTAGTCAAGACAACATTGTGATAGATGTCCTTCCCAAGGCTCTTGTCCTTTTTCACTTCAGTTTCGAAGCAATTAGAGAGAATTTGGGGGGGGGGGGGGGGAATCAAAGGGAGTGCCCTCCATCAAGTGGTACAGAAGGAACTTATGGGCGTTGGACAGAAAGTCCTTAGAGCCCTATTTTTGAATGATAGCTTTGTTCACCATCTATTGGAAAATCTTTGCCTTGCTCAGAAGGGTGCCATACTTCCTTGGCATGTTGGCCCATTTCGGTCCCCATAGAGAGTGCTCAATGTGGTCTTTGAGTTCATTGCTCGAATTGTTCATAAACTTTGTTCCTTGTCACTCTCACCTAATGGCTTAGGCAATCATTTCAGCCATCAGCTTCATAGGTATACCTCGAACCTTACCAATGAAGTATCCATTAATGACCTCATTGCGGTAGACCTTAGTTGTTCTCCAAAACTCGGAAATGAGTTCGGGCACCACCACCATGGGGTCCTCAAAGAAGTGGTGGATACCATAATACATAAGGTATGCCTTAATGGCATATTCAGCATTTTCCAAAGAGTCAATATCGAAAAAGTGTTCGATATGAACTTTGGGTTCTTTGTCCTGTACACAAACTTCTACAACAAGAATGGATACTGGTGTAGGTCTAGCGATTTATGCAGCTTCACCATCTTTGGATGAAGCAGAAGGTAGGTTGTTTCTGAAGTGTGGTTCAGCTTGAGTGGTTTATGTTTGGTTCTGTTTCTTGGCCATTACTAGGGTTTCTAGAAGTTTCTAAGAGAAAGAGAAGGTTTTGGGTGCAAAGGTTTCTTAGGTAGAGAGAATGTAAAGAGTTTGCAGAAGCTTGAAAGTGGAAGGTCAAGGTGATTTATGATGGTGGCAGTTAATTGTTTAGGGTGAAGAAAGAGAAAACATAGGGGGGAAGTTGAAATGAAGTGGGCTTTTTCAAATAATGATCTGACCCATTTTAAGTGACTCAACACAAAAACAGTTAAAACGATGTGTTTCATTAAGCTTTCGTCCAGTGATCACAGTCCATATGTTGGATGCATGTGTGTAGTGCACATGTACTTACTAAGCTCATTGGATGATAGGTCCTTTGGATGCATAGTGGTATGTTTAGACCTTTCATGTAGTTAATAAACTTCATTCCACAGGGAGCATGCCAAGCCTTTCTTTTCACGAGATTAACCTGTCCTAAGTAATAAGTTTTGTAAATAAATCGGCAAGTTGATCTTCTGTGGATACAAACTGTAATTCCATAGTACTCTTCTAAATGTGATCCCTTATGAAATGATGTTTTATTTCTATATGTTTGGTACGTGAATGCATGATAGGATTTTTGGAAAGATCTATGGCAATAGTATTATAAAAAAGGATAGGAATGTTACTCTCAAATAGGTTGTAGTCCTCAAGATGATGCTTGATCCACAGGAGTTGAGAACAACAACTTGCAGCTGATATATACTCTACTTTTGTTGTTGATAAAGCTATTGTTCCTTGTTTCTTGCTCGTCCAATAAACTAAGCATCCACCAATGAAGTGACAGTCTCAACTAGTGCTTTTTCGTTCCACTCTATCTCCAAGGAAATCCACATTGCAGCAACCAAATAACTTGTATTCTTTTTCTCTCTTAAAGCAGAGACCAAGGTTAGGAGTTCCAATCAAATATCTAAATATGTGTTTAACAACAGATAAATGATTTTCCCTTAGTTCCTTTTAGAATCTAGCACAAAGACATACACTGAACATAATGTCAGGTTTGGACACAGTCAGATACTGAAGAGATCATATCATTCCTCTGTATGTCTTTTCATCCACTTTCTTTGATTCATCATCCAGTCCAAGTACAGTGGTTGGGTGCATAGGAGTTTTAATATGTTTTCCATCGTCCATCTTAAACTTTTTTAGGATTTCCTTCATGTAATTGATTTGATGTATGTTTCATTTGCTTGTTTGATTTAAAGTCCAAGGAAGAACTTTATTTCTCCCATCATACTCATTTAGAACTATGCTTGTATGAGCTTGGAAAAATCCTCACACAAAGAGTCATTAATAGCATCAAATATGTTATCATCTATGTCACAACCAGCCTTCCGACGGGGGCACGAAAAGGCCACTCGGATGAGCCAAGGGTGCGTTCCATTGAAGGAGAATGTGTGGAGTCGCCACCAATGTTTATTCAAGGGAAACGTCGGAAAAACCAAGATGGAAAAGGTTGAGGGTCTGCGTATTTTGAAAATGAGGGTTCGGGAGTCATTTACGCACGGGGAAGGTACTAACACCCCACGCGCCAGTCACAAGGGACGACAACCTCTAATCGAGTGTGCAAATCATGACTTCAATATTATTTATTTTCCCTTTTTATGTTTTTTGATGTATTTTTCGTTTTTATATTTTTTTTACTTTTTTGACAGTTGACAAGGGTGTTTCCCTCGCTCCTACGTATCCTCGGGTGCGATGAGGAAATCAGACCTATGTAGTTCTTTAAGAACTGAAGGTTTGTTTGTTACATTGATTTTATCTTTTTTGAAAGATTGATTTTAAAAAGTCGTGTAACGCATTGGACCTTGGAACAATCTTTTGATTTTTGAAAAGAGGAGAAAGAGTTGTTAAGGCGTTGGACCTTGAAACGATCTTCTCAAGTTTGAAAGGCGGAGAATTGTTAAGGCGTTGGACCTTTTAACGACCTCTTATTTTTGAAAGGAGGGAATTGTTTAAGGCGTTGGACTTTTGAACGATCTCTTGATTTTTTTGATGAAATGAAGAAGTTTATGAGTTGGTTTTATTTGGTTTTGGCCCACTAATCTTCAATCCCTTTTTATAGATAACTTGCAGCGTTAATGACCGGTTAACACTTATTTTATATTGATGAAAAGAGTTTACGACACAAACGATCAATCAAAATTTATTTAAATAGTGATTAAACGAGATTACAACACAAGCTATCGGTTGAAATTAATTTAAGCAGTGATTAAGTGAGATTACAACACAAATGATCCGTTGAGTTTTATTTTAACAGTGATTAAACGAGTTTACAGTATGAACGATCGGTCGAAACTCACTTTAAACAAAGAAAAAGATCACCGATGATCGAAGAAGGAGATGAAGATGCAAAAACAATAAAGGGGACCTTAAGGGTCCATAAATCAAATTCAAATCCTTAAAGCAAGCACTAATCGGATGAAGAACGAAGAACGAATAATGAATGAACGAAAAATGACCAAAGAATAAACGACGAACGGTGTAGGAATTGATCACGGATGCGATTCGGAAGCATTTTGGCCTTGTTTTCTCTTCTTTTCTCTTCTTTCGTCTTCTTTCTGGACCCTTGGACTTCAGGGAACTCAGGGACCCTTCACTTCAGCCTTCCCACACCTATTTATAGCAAAACAAAGCATTTGGGATGAAGGTAGCTCGCCCAGGCGAGCTGATAACTTCATCCTGAAGCAAACCTGCTCGCCCAGGCGAGCTGGTTACTTCATTATGAAGTTATCTAGGTGGCTCAGGGGCTAAAAATGCCCCAAAAGTGACCCTTTTGCCCTCCTTTTGAGTATTTTGCACATTTCCTTCTGAAACATCACAAAACCCTACGGATTGCACGGCAATAGGTGTTAAGCAGCTCAATTTGGTTGGTAAGAATCCAAATGTTTGCAAATGATTGTCCCCGGACGAAATTAGGGTATGGAAGTTGCCCCTCTTTACTTTTATTGGAAAAAAATGGAAGTAAAGATAACGATATTAATTTCATTCAAGCGATCTCACCATCCGACGGGCCACTAGCAGAGGCCCAAGCAGTGAAATTGAGGAAGCATGAGAACATTGAAGTTCTTCTTTTTTCATTTTCTTTATTATATATATATATATATATATATATATATATAGAAACAGAGTCCTATGAAGCACAAGGACAAAAGACATTGAAGTCTTTGAGATGAAGACATTGTCATCTTCGAAAGCGTAAACAAAGACATTGTCGCCTTTTGAAAGCATGAAATGACTGAAGACATTGTTGTCTTCGAAATGTAAATGAAGGCATTGTCACCTTTTGAAAGCATGAAATGACTGAAGACATTGTCGTCTTCAAAATGTAAATGAAGGCATTGTCGCCATTTGCAAGCATGAAATGACTGAAGACATTGTCGTCTTTGAAATGTAAATGAAGGCATTTTCGCCTTTTGAAAACATTGTCGTCTTCTTCGAAATGTAAATGAAGGCATTGTTGCCTTTTGAAGACATTGTCGTCTTCGAAATGTAAATGAAGGAATTGTCTCCTTTTGAAGACATTCTCATCTTCAAAATGTAAATGAAGGAATGGTCGCCTTTTGAAGACATTGTCATCTTCGAAAAGTAAATGAAGGCATTGTCACCTTTTGAAGACATTGTCGTCTTTGAAAAGTAAAAGAAGGCATTGTCGCCTTTTGAATACATTGACGTCTTTGAAATGTAAATGAAGGCATTGTCACCTTTTGAAGACATTGTCGTCTTTGAAAAGTAAAAGAAGGCATTGTTGCCTTTTGAAGACATTGTCATCTTCAAAATGTAAATGAAGGCATTGTCGCCTTTTGAAGACAATGTCGTCTTCGAAACATAAAGAGGCAGATGACCATAATTGTCTCTGCACGCCATCAGACTTGATTGGCTCTAGATGGTAAAGGAGACCAAAATAGTCTTGAAAACAATGAAAGTGGATGACCATGATGGTCTCTGCATGCCATCGGACTTGATTGTCTTTGGATGGCAAAGGAGACTAAAAATAGTCTTGAAAACAACGAAAGCTGATGACCATGATGGTCTCCACATGCCAACGGACTTGATTGTCTCTAGACGGAAAAAAGGGTGTGGATGACCTTGATTGTCTCTAGACGGAAAAAAGGGTGTGGATGACCTTGATTGTCTCTAGACGGAAAAAAGGGTGTGGATGACCATGATTGTCTCTGCATGCCAACATACTTGATTGTCTCTAGAAGGCAAAGGGAGACTGCAATAGTCTTGAAAACAATGAAAGCGGATGAACATGAGGGTCTTCGCATACCATCGGACTTGATTGTTTCTGGATGGCAAAAGAGACTAAATAGTCTTGGTCAAAAGACATTGAAGTCTTCGAAAAGGGACAGATGACCATAATTTGTCTCTGCTTACCAACGGACTTGATTGTCTCTGAAAGACAAAAGGTGCGGATGACCATGATTGTCTCTGCATGCCAATGGACTTTATTGTCTCTAGAAGCCAAAAGAGTGTGGATGACCATGATTTGTCTCTGCGTGCCAACGGACTTGCATGTCTCTGGATGGCAAATAAGACTTTAATAGTGATGCAATTCTAACCCCCCAAGGGCATCGGATAGAAGACTCTACGAAGATTGAGCCAGAGATGCAAGAGAAGGCCCTAGGGTTCTCATGAGCCTTAGGGTAGATTTCGGGCCCATGGGCTAAGTATGAGCCTAGTTATCTTTGTACATATTAGATTAAGGTTTCATTATTTTAGGGTCTTGTATTTAGGGCTCCATAATGTAGGTAGGATACCCTAGAAATGTAGGATTTTTCATCCCTTGTATTTTAGGGCACCTAGACTAGTTTTGCATTAAGGGTAGTTTTGTAATTTTCCATGCATTATGTGAATATTTGATGTGTGTGTTGGAAAATAAATTTAATTGAATTGGGAGAAGCCCAATCCAATTAAATTTTAGAGGGGGAGGTGAGCATTTGCGTGCTACACCTCATTGCCACATCATATAATCACACTTTGTGCATGTCCTTCATGCTTTACATGCCTCATAACACCTAAGCATACTTAGTGGAGAATCTTGGACTTGATCTTGGATTAGTGGGCTAAACCATAGCTAAAATTTCACTAATCATCATGATGTAGCTCCTTGTGGAGCTTATAGGCCTTGGATCTTCATCATCAATGGAGTCCTTTGCTTCTTGAAGATTAAT
This sequence comes from Glycine max, assembly GCF_000004515.6. Classification (NCBI taxonomy): domain Eukaryota; kingdom Viridiplantae; phylum Streptophyta; class Magnoliopsida; order Fabales; family Fabaceae; genus Glycine; species Glycine max. The sequence goes on along the minus strand of NC_038250.2, from coordinate 37,524,001 downwards.
GGCAACAGAATGAAGAAGGAAGAAAGATGATTGGAGACGCCACTTCAAGGAGAAGATGAGTCAAGAAGAAGCTCACCACCATAGGAAGCCATGGATAAGAGCTTGAAGGTAGGAGAAGATGAGTTGAGCGAGAAGGAGAGAAGGAGCACGAAATTTTGTGCCTCAAAAGAGGTCTGAACTTTGAAGTGTAATTCTCAAATGATCAAAGTTGAAAAAATGCACACACATGGCCTTTATTTATAGCCTAAATGTCACACAAAATTGGAGGGAAATTTGAATTTCTATTCAAATTTCACTTGAATTTGAATTTGTGGAGCCAAATTTTGGAGCCAAAATTTCACTAATTATGATTAGTGAATTTTAGCTATGGTTCAGCCCACTAATCCAAGATCAAGTCCAAGATTCTCCACTAAGTGTGCTTAGGTGTCACGAGGCATGTAAAGCATGAAGGACATGCACAAAGTGTGACTATATGATGTGGCAGTGGGGTGTAATAAGAAAATGCTCACCTCTCCCTTTTAAATTTAATTGGATTGGGCTTCTCCCAATTCAATTCAATTTATTTTCCAACACACACATCAAATATTCACATAATGCACGTGAAATTACAAAACTACCCCTAATACAAAAACTAGTCTAGGTGCCCTAAAATACAAGGGATGAAAAATCTTACATTTCTAGGGTACCCTACCTACATTATGGAGCCCTAAATACAAGGCCCAAAAATAATGAAACCTTAATCTAATATGTACAAAGATAACTGGGCTCATACTTAGCCTATGGGCCGAAAATCTACCCTAAGGCTCATGAGAACCCTAGGGCCTTCTCTTGCATCTCTGGCCCAATCTTTTTGGTGTCTTCAATCCAATGCCCTTGGGGGGTAGGATTGCATCAAATAGTCTCGGTTCATAGACATTGAAGTCTTCAAAAAGGGGCAGATGACCATAATTTGTCTCTGTGTGCCAACAGACTTGATGGTCTCTGGAAGCCAAAAAAGGTGCAGATGACCATGTTTGTCTCCGCATGCCAACGGACTTGATTGTCTATGGAAGGCAAAAAAGGTGTGGATGACCATGTTTGTCTCCGCATGCCAACGGACTTGATTGTCTCTGGAAGGCAAAAAAGGTGCGGATGACCATGTTTATCTCCGCATGCCAACGAACTTGATTGTCTTTGGAAGGCAAAAAAAGGTGCAGATGACCATGTTTATCTCCACATGCCAACGGACTTGATTGTCTCTGGAAGGCAAAAAGGTGCGGATGATCATGTTTGTCTCCGCATGCCAACGAACTTGATTGTCTCTGGAAGGAAAAAAGATGCAGATGACCATGTTTGTCTCCGCATGCCAACAGACTTCATTGTCTCTGGAAGGAAAAAAAGGTGTGGATGACCATGTTTGTCTTCTCATGCCAACAGACTTGATTGTCTTTGGAAAACAAAAAAGGTGCGGATGACCATGTTCGTCTCTACAAGCCAATGGACTTGATTGTCTCTGGAAGGCAAAAATGGTGCAGATGACCATGTTTGTCTCTGCATATCAATGGACTTGATTGTCTCTAGAAGGCAAAAATGGTGTGGATGACCATGTGTGTCTCCGCATGCCAATGGACTTGATTGTCTCTAGAATGCGAAAAGGTGCGGATGACCATGTTTGTCTCTGCATGCCAACGGACTTGATTGTCTCTGGAAGGCAAAGGAGACTGTAATAGTCTTCGAAAAGTAAATGACATAAGACTTTGAGTCCTATGAAAGCATAAAGACAGAGGACTTTGAGTCCTATGAAAAAAGAGGACTTTGAGTCCTGCAAAACATAAAGGTGAGGACTTTGAGTCCTATGAAAGATAAAAGTGAGGACTTTGAGTCCTATGAAGACGAGCCAATAGGTACAAGTACCAAAGGGCTTTAACCTTATGAGAAAGCAAGAGGCTGACTCTTTAAGAGGGTTTCTCATCTATGCACTTATTGCCTAACATGATTTTTTTTGGGGATGTAGATGCATGCAACCTCTATCTTGAAATGCAATAATACAAAAGGTTTTGAATCATGAAAATTGTGTAATGCTTATGACATCCTTTCCTATTCTTGCGATTTTGATTTTGATTTGATTTTTTTTCCTTTTTTTAGGAAAACATAGATTGACTGTCTATTTTTTTGAAGGACGTGATAACTCATGCAAACTCATCCTATCTTTTGCAAATCTCTCCAGGAGCTCCCTCAGAGTGTATGTTCTATTTTATTTAGTCACTTGACAATTTTGAAGTGATAGCAATGGAGCCGTTTGAAATTTAATCAGTCAACCGAAATGTTGATCCTAGGGTTTTCCTCTTTCTTTTTAAAAACTTCGATTATTCTGCACAGCAAGAAAATATATGGCTTTGGGACCAATTGCTTGCACCATTGAAGGATGGCAATGGATTCTTACGCTTTGGTATATGACCAAGTGAAACTTTCTTGATTTAAGGTCATAGAGTAATGCCAAGGGTCTGTTGATCCCACTGAAACTTGATGGCATGAGCTAATCTTGAAAGAATTTATATAACAAAGGCTATCCTTGGATTCAAAAGAAATTCCAAGGAGTCTGCATGAGAGACTAACATCAGATGTACCTTACTGTCACAATTGTCTTTGGGCATTTTCCACAAGTTCCTGGTCAAATGAGTTTTCTTCTTAACTGCGCAAGTGCGAAACCTCGGGGATTCTTATATTTTTTTCAACAATCACAAGCGTGTGTGGGTTTCCTTCCAGAATCCCAATTTAAAAGCAAATTTAGTCCTTCCTCGATCCACATGGGCTTTATTGGGTTTGTAACGTGGTCAGGGGTAAGAGGGCTATGAAAGAAAGGATTAGACAGGCTCAAAGAGTGTTTGAGGGTTATATTGAGTAAGAACTTTGAGAGCATTGCTCATACTTTGTTCATTTCAACTTTTGAGTTGGGCTCTACTCCTTTTGTCTTATACATTAATCTTTCATTGCACTTTTGTACCTTTCTCGTAGAATTTGGAGATCTTTGTCTCTTTTTTTTTTGCACTCGCCTTTGGCGGATTTTGTTTTCTATTCTTATTGTTGCCCAACTTCATGCATGTGTTCTTTGCATTGCTCTTCCCGCCGGTTTAGCGGTGGTTCCCACTCAGGGTTTCTATTTTTGCTTTTGCTGTTTTTTCTTTGTTTTTTAGAAAACAATATGCTTTGGCTCAGAGGGGGTAGCAAAGGATAAACTAGTATTTGGGATGTTGAAACATGGCCATGTGTCATTTCAAATCTTGACTTAGATCCTTTTGTAGTTTGGATTTTAGGACAAAACCTTAATAACACGCCCCTGATTGTTGTTTCTTTTTACTTTATTATCAACCCTCATTTTTGCTTAGGCCGCCCTTTTGGGTTTTCAACCTACTAGGTGAAAAATTTTGATCGGCCCCTAGGTTCGCTTGAGGCTCATGCATGGTGCCTCTCATTGCCCCAGTGTAGGGCTCTGAGGTATCTATTGTTGTCTTTTGTCACGACCTTGTAGCAAGGAAAAATGAAAGAAGCTGTGCAGATTCTCGAAAATGAATTTTCAAGCACGAGAAACATGTGAAGGATTTTTAATTGACAAATTAAGTCAAATGACTCCTATTCTTGATAACTCACTTTTCTCTCAAAAAGACAATTTTTAAGAATGAGGTCACATGAATGTCTGTACGTCATATTTGAAACACAACCAATCAAACATGTTTTTTTTTAACTTTTTACTTTACTCGCCGTTTTACGACACCCTCACCCAACATGGAGAATGAGCAATTTTTGATTGAACAGTCTTGGAAGTCAAAACTCAGGAGCGCATGTCACTTGAGCAAACAAAACCAACAACTTACACTCACATTCCAGTGGAAGTTAAATAAGCAAAGATGTAATTGTGAGAGAATGAGAGACAAGGATGTCAAATTTATCCATATTATTAGCATTGTGACTGTGGTTTACAACAATGGCATAAACTTGAAAATCCTAATGAGTCATCTAACAACAACCTTCAAATTGCCCCATATATGGTGTCGCTTGCCAACGTCAGAATTCACAAGCGATTATCCTCCTCAAATTTCAGCCAGCCCACATCAATTAGACCTTGTACCTTATGCTTCAGGGTCATACAACGCTCAATGGAATTCCCCGAAACTCCTCCATGATAAGCACATGTTGCGTTCGAGTCATATCCTCGAAAAAATGGAGGTTGAGGAACCTTGGCTGGGGTTATGGCTACCATTGAATTATCGAGTAGATATGGGAGCAAGTTAGCATATGACACTGGAATTGGGGTGAATTCTACAGGCTTTTTTGCCGAAAAATTCCTTCCCTGGTTGGTGTTTTGGTTTGTGTTAAGGGTGGTGTTTGGTATTGGATGTGCGGCAGGCAGGCTTTGTGGCTGATTTAGGGGTGGCCTTTGTGGTTGATTGGGTGGTGGGTAATGGGAAGGGTTGATGTTGGCTGAGTAATGACATTGTTGAGCTGGTGGGAAATTTGGTCATGTAGGAACGACAGTCACAACATGGGTTTCTTTCTTCTTCTCATCCTCTCTATTTGCCCCAGGCTTTTTATTTGTCAAAGTAGGGTGATTCAATTTGCCTCTTTTCAGACCCACGTTGATCCTTTCGCCGGTGAAAACTAAATCCGCAAAGCTTGAAGGTGTGTAACCCACCATTTTCTCATAGTAGAATACCGGTAACGTGTCTACTATCATTGTTATCATCTCCCTTTCCGTCATTGGGGGCGCCACTTGAGCTGCCATATTCCTCCACCCTTGGGCGTATTCTTTGAAAGATTCATGTCCCTTTTTGCACATGTTCTGTAGTTGCATCCTATCTAGAGCCATATCAGAATTGTACTGATACTGCCTAACGAAGGCCACCATTAGGTCCTTCCAAGAATAGACTCGGGAAGGTTCCAGATTAGTGTACTAGGTGACGGATGCCCCAGTAAGACTTTCTTGGAAGAAATGCATCAATAATTTTTCATCTTTCGCATATGCTCCCATTTTCTTGTAGTACACCTTTAGGTGATTCTTGGGGAAAGTAGTCCCCTTGTACTTATTGAAGTTTGATACCTTGAACTTCGGAGGGATGACGACGATAGGCACTAGGTACAACTCTGCCAAGTCAGCAAAAGCATGATCTTCGCCTCCTTCAATGGCCCTGAGTCTCTCCTCTATATGATCCAATTTCCCTCTTTCCGCCATAGTAGGAGGGACTCTCCCCACTGCGAAATGCAAGGGTTGTGGTTGTGGGCAAAATGGAGGGTCCTCCAAAGTGTTTGGCAGGGGTACATGTTTCGCCCTCCGGGATACTACTTGTTTGTGTGGATGCAAAATCGACCGGAAAGTGCACTGGGTCGTCAAGTAAATAATTAAAATGGTGTGAATCGAGTATCAAACTCAGGGAACTTGTTCATTTGGTAAAGGTTTGTTCAATAAGCAGGCATTTGCAAATACAAATCATGATTGTGACTGAAAGTAAAAGTATGTTCTATTCTAATTACAAAGCAATAAACGTGAGCAAGTAAGTGTGAAAACCGATATCTAAAGGCATTGGGTCCTCTTACTGAGCAAATTGATGCAATTAAGGATGTTTCTCTAATTAAAGATGTTTTTGTGTTCTATGCTGAAGGCGCAAGTACTAAACATCGATGTCTCGTGAGTTTGGCCTAATTCTAATTAAACTTCGTTCGTAAATGTCTCTTGTTGAACTGAGCTTAATTGAACAGTTTTATGATCATAGCATAATAAAAACTAAATTACCACACTTCGTGTCTAGACATACGGTAACCTAATCTTGCACTATCAAGTTCTAAGGAGACAATACATCTTTCAATGCTAAAGCCCCTAATAGTACACACATATGGGAGATCAAGCCACAAGCATGCAATAATAAAGTACTGATAGAAACAATGAACACATCAAACAACCTTAATTAGATAGGGAAAGAGTTTACATCAATTACTCAGCAAGAATCCCCAACTGAGGATTTAGCCTTCCATAGCAAGGAAGCTCCTTTTACAAAGAAGAAGAGGAATTAAGCGAAATTGCTTGCTTACAAAGGAGTGAGGATGTCTCCTCCACCTCTAGGAACCTCACAATTGTAGAAGCAAAGCTTCATGATGAATCAATATTGATTCAAAGATGTTTTGATGATAACAAAGATGATGACAAAAAGCTCAAAGGTCAATCAAAGAATGAGTTCAAGATGTTCAAGATAGAATCAAGAATACTTCAAGATTCAAGAGGAAAGTTGAAGAACACTTTAAGATTCAAGAGGAAAGTTGATTTCAAGAATCAAGAATCAAGATTCAAGGATCAAGCTTCCAAGAATCAAGATCAAGATTCAAGACTCAAGATTCAAGAATCAAGAGAAGACTTAATCAAGATAAGTATGAAAATGTTTTTTTTTCAAAAACTGAATAGCACATGGATTTTTCTCAAAACATGTTTACCAAAGAGTTTTTACTCTCTGGTAATCGATTACCATATTATTGTAATCAATTACCAGTAGTAAAATGGATTTGAAAAAGTTTTCAAATGAATTTACAATGTTCCAATTGATTTCAAAAAGCTGTAATCGATTACAATGTTTTGGTAATCGATTACCAGTGCCTTCGAACGTCGAAATTCAAATTCAAATGTTAAGAGTCACATCCTTTCACATAAAAGCTTTGAATTTTTCAAATTGGTTTTAAGTTTTTCTAAAAGTCATAACTCTTCTAAATGGTTCTCTTGACCAGACATGAAGAGTCTATAAAAGCAAGGCTTTGTTTTGCATTTTTAAATGAATCTTTTCTATCAATCCAATCAATCTTATACAATCATTTACAAGCCTTGAATCTCTTTAAATTTCTTCTTCTTCTTTGTGCCAAAAGCTTTCCAAAGTTTTCTGGTTTTCTAAACCTTGAAAACTTGTGCTATTCATTCTTTTCATCTCTTCTCCCTTTGCCAAAAAGAATTCGCCAAGGACTAACCGCCTGAACTCTTTTTGTGTCTTTCTTCTCCCTTTTCCAAAAGAACAAAGGAATAACCGCCTGAATTCTTTTGTGTCTCCCTTCTCCCTTGTCAAAGAATTCAAAACGACACAGTCTGAGAATTCTTTTGATTCTTCCCTTTCCCTTATACAAAAGTTTTCAAAGGACTAACCGCCTGAGAATTCTTTTGTATCCCCATTCACAAAGTATCAAAGGTTTAACCGCCTGAGATCTTTGTCTTAACACATTGGAGGGTACATCCTTTGTGGTACAAGTAGAGGGTACATCTACTTGGGTTGTTGACTGAGAACAAGAGAGGGTACATCTCTTGTGGATCAGTTCTAGTGGAGGGTACATCCACTAGGTTCAAAGAGAATAAGGGAGGGTACATCCCTTGTGGATCTTTGCTTGTAAAATGAGTTTTTCAAGGTTGAAAAGAAATCTCAAGGACCGCAGGTCGCTTGGGGACTGGATGTAGGCACGGGTTGTTGCCGAACCAGTATAAAAAGTAGTGGGGATGTCTCCTCCACCTCTAGAACCTCACAATCACTCATAGACTCATCTCATGCTCTTAGGATGGCTTCCTCTTCTCGCTCAGTTCTCTGCCAGTCTTCTCACAACAAAAGCTCTCAAAAATCTCTGGATTCGGACCCTTCTCTCTCTAGAATCCCACTCCATTTCGGATTTCAGGGTTAAATAGGAGGCCTTGTTGATGCTTGCACGCTTAGTGCAACTTTGGCTCGCTTAGCACGCATTAGTGAATTTCAACTTAGCGCTCGTCTTTTCGCTCAGCGGATGGACTCAAGCAGTGCACTTAGCGGGATTAGCCCTCACTCAGCGAACATGCATAGCTCATCCTTCTTCAAGATTCTTCCTCACGCTCAGCCAGAGGAGGTTGCGCTCAGCGGATGGCTCTCTAAGCCAGAAGATTGGCTTAGCGAGCGGATGAAAATCAACACTTCACAAACTTGCCTAATTAACCTGAAATTGAGAGGAAATGATTATTAAACACACAAAATGGGAGTACTAAGTATTTATTACCTATCTTTAACAAAAAGTAATTACAACACTACAAAATAACCATAAATTGGAGGAGTTTGATACAATTTACACAGGTTTTATACACAAAAGTTAGTTGTATTCACGACTAACACATTCATCCATAGATCAACCTTTTTCTTTTTATTCCAGCTCTATCACTTGCCTTTCCGCACTTAGCTTTTCTTTTTCTTAAATAGTAGCACACACACTTTTATTTTATACTTTCAGATTATTTTTTATTTTTTTTAAATACTTACTGCTTATTAGATGACTGTGTGTGTTGCTCTTTTCTTACCATTACAAGCTTTCACCCCATAATTCCCCCAAATTTGGGCAAATTTGCTTTGAACCAAAATTTCCTTTTATGAATGATGCTCTCCTACAACCTAAGTCAAGGTAGAAGGAGATAAAGGGTATAGGCTCAAGGTTCAATCAAACAATCATACTTTCAGCTCAAAATGGGTGCAAGGGATAAATCAATCATGCACAAGGTAAGCTTTTTAGCTAAGTGGCTATCTTCAATCAAAACATGGAATTCATCATCTTCAATTTCATGCATTCATTCCACACTCGGAGATTCATGCAAAAACCATTACTTAACGTTTGTCATTCTCTCACAATTAAAGATCACACTCTCACTGGGTTGCGGCTAATGCGTTCCTTCATAATCAACCTGACAAACCAACTAACATTTTCAGTCATGATCCTAATTCCATTTTCTTTCTCTTCTAATGAATGGATGCTCATTCAAGGCATATGATCCATGCATTTCAATTCACTCACATCATACAATTGATCAATTCAAACCAATCAGAAACACTGAATTCCAAAATCAAATGTCAACCACTGGATAATATAAATGCACTGTTCAATCAAACTTTGTACAAGCTATCAACCAAAATAAAAACTATAAACTAAAATTTAAAAGCTGAAACATAAACATAAATCTAAATTATAAAATGTACTAAAGATGAGATAATAATAAATCAGTATAAAAAGCAGGGAAATAAAAATCCTGATCCTGTCAATGATCCTGTGCAGAGTCCATGGCATACTCATTCAGGTCCAGTGCAGGAGTGCCTGATGGTGAATCCTGAGGAAGGGGCAGGTCTGGCATTGGTGCAGATGACTCAGGCTGAGAAGAAGACATGTCCAGCACTCCAGTGGAAGGCTCTGGTGTCACCTATGGGGTAGCTGCTACTGGATCAGTCTCAAAAATGAAAGGCTGAGGTAGAGTGGGCTCTGAGGCCTCTAGAATGTCGTCCTCCTGGTCCGACTAAGGCTCCTGGGCTGCAGAGGCCTCACCTCCTCCCAAAGGAGAAGGCTGGACTCTTAGCCAGGCCACCTTCTGTAGAAACTCCTCCACGCTCATAACTGGCCGTTGCTGGACCACATCCTGCAAACTCTGCATGATCAAGAGTTGGCCCTGATGCAGGCTCTATAGCATAGACAAGGAAGACTCTAAGCTTTGAGCGAAGGGACCTGGAAGAACTAGAGCTGATGGTGGTGAGGGAAGAGAAAAAGTAGATGGAGCTAATGTAGGGGGAGCAAGGGCAGCTGATGTAGATGGGGCCTTAGATCTTCTAGCCCTGAATTTTTGGGTCCCTGGAAAAGTGACTGAAGGTTCATCCAGGTTCCAGCAATTCTTCTTAATATAAGCCAAATTAATGGCTGGGCTGAGTGACTCAAAGGTAAGAGAATCTGAGATGACTCCTCGGGCCTTGCACAAGGCAGTAATCAGGGCTGGAAATCCAAGCCGCGAGAAGTTAGACTGAGCAATAAGTGAAATCTGACCAGAAATAAGTGAACCTAAGTTCATGTTCATCTTCATTAATGGCCCGTAGACTAACTTGGCCCTATCCAGATTAAGATCAGAAGTCTGTGTAGAAGCAAGCTTCATGATGATGAATCAAGTTGATTCAAGTAGTTTTGATGATGACTAAAAGCCCAAGAGAATGATTTCAAGATTGAGTCAACAAGTTCAAGATCAAGATTAATTTCAAGTTTCATGAGAAGAAATCAAGAAGATTCAAGATTCAAGAGAAGTTTGATTTCAAGATTCAAGAGAAGATGAATTCAAGATTCAAGAGAAGAAACCAAGAAGACTTCACAAGGGAAGTATTGAAAATATTTTTCAAAAAAACAAACATAGCACAATTTTGTTTTTCAAAAGATTTTTTCTCAAAATTTTCTAAGTTACCAAAGTTTTTACTCTCTAGTAATCGATTACCAATTACCTGTAATCGATTACCAGTGGCAAAGTTTGATTTCATAAGCTTTTAATTGAATTTGCAATGTTCCAATTGTTTTTTTAAATGGTGTAATCGATTACAATATATTGGTAATCAATTACCAGTGTATCTGAACGTTGAAATTCAAATTCAATTGTGAAGAGTCACATCTTTTCATAAAATGCTTTGTGTAATGGATTACATGGTTTTGGTAATCGATTACCAGTGACAAGTTTTGAATAAAAAGTCAAGAGATGTAACTATTCCAATGGTTTTTAGGTTTTCTCAAGGTTATAACTCTTCCAATGGTTTTCTTGACCAGACATGAAGAGTTTATAAAAGCAAGACCTTGATTTTCATTTTAATAACTTTTTCATAACTTTTTGAACGTCTTTTTGAACTTCTTCTTCTTCTTCCTTTGCCAAAAGCTTTCTAAGTTTTCTAGTTTCCAAACCTTGTTCTTTCACAGAAAACAAAAGTGTGCTATATCTTTTTATTCTCTTCTCTTTTTGCCAAAAAGAATTTGACAAGGACTAACCGCCTGAATTCTTTTTGTGTCTCTCTTCTCCCTTTTCCCCAAGAACGAAGGACTAACCTCATGAATTCTTTTGTGTCTCCCTTCTCCCTTTTCAAGGAATTCAAAAAGACACAGTCTGAGAATTCTTTTGATTCTTCCCTTTCCCTTAAACAAAAGATTTCAAAGGACTAATCGCCTGAGATATCTTTTGTTTCCCTTTTACAAAGTTTCAAAGGACTAACCGCCTGAGAACTTTGTCTTAACACATTGGAGGGTACATTCTTTGTGGTACAAGTAGAGGGTACATCTACTTGGGTTGTTGTAACTCAGAATAAGAGAGGATACATCTCTTGTGGATCAGTTCAAGTGGAGGGTACATCCACTTGGTCGTTCAAAGAGAACAAGGGAGGGTACATCCCTTGTGGATCTTTGCTTGTAAAGGATTTTACAAGGTTGAAAGAAATCTCAAGGACCGCAAGTCGCTTGGGGACTGGATGTAGGCACGGGTTGTTGCCGAACTAGTATAAAATTCTTGTGTTTGTCTTCTTCTTCCCTACACTTTTAATTTCTGCTGTGCACTTTAATTATCGCTTTTACTTTTGGTTAAGTTTCTATTTCTATTCTTTACTTTCTTAACATTATAGTAAAAGCCTAATTAAATCTAGTAACATTAAGAAGGATATATTTTTAAATAGTCAAGGTACATTAATAATTAATTCAACCCCCCTTTCTTAATTATTCTGAGGCCACTTGATCCAACAGTATGGGATGTCGGGGTCAAGTTAGAATAAGATAGAACACTCCAGGTTTGGGCCAGAGTGGTAAGATCTTTCCTCAGGAGCTTCCATGGTAGACCCTCGGCATTAAGAACAAATCCCCTCCAAGGGATACACAGCCGGGCTGCAAGCTCTTGAGGATCAGGCCTCAGTCTAGCAAACCTGGAGTAAGAGGGCAAGCTCTCCCCTTGCTCCACAACCATTGGAGTCTCCAAGAAGGTGTTGAGGGAATCAACATCAAATTTTATCAGGTGCCCTCAAACCCTAACTTGCTTGGGAAACTTGTCGTCTGGGACATATAGATTTGCATCAAATTCCTTCACAATTGCCACATCAATGCTTCCCTCAGTCAAGTTGGTCAGCTGCTTATGCTAGTTTCTTCTAATCAATTCTCTTATGAAATAATCAAACTCATTGATATATAGTTTTACATTTCTTTATGGCAAAATGTTTCTGGCAAGCACATTATCTGAGTAACAGTCCCAGGCCTCCTGTGATACAAATCATGATCTATCATAACCGGCCCGAGACACAAAAGATGTGGCTTTTCTCTTACGGGAAGCCATTTGCAATACATAAGAATCAAAACACAAGATTAGACAGGAATTTATTCAAATTAAAAAGAAGAAAATAAAATTGAAAATCAGACTGGGCGCTTAGTGCAAGTAACTCGCTTAGTGCGCCTTAGGAAAAACGACTCATGCGCTAAGCGCGATAGTCACGCGCTTAGCGAGTGAACACAGATCCAATTTTTTTCTACAAAATTGGCTTAGCGAGCAGGCTCACTAATCCCAATTCCACAAATTTTCAAAACAGAGAAGGATTTAAGCTTAGCGCGGCAAGGCGTGCTTAGCGCGGCAAGGCGTGCTTAGCGCGACTACTCTACTGAACAACACTGGCTTAGCAAGCAAGCTCGCTAAGCCCAATTCCAACAATTTGAAAAACAGAGAGATAATTGCGCTTAGCGTGACAGGGCACGCTTAGCACACAACAAAACACAAAAATTTCTAAGTGTTTAAGAACACATTACTCGCTTAGCGCAAAGACACGCTTAGCAAATTCATAAGCAATTGAATTTTCAATTAGAGAAGATGAACGCGCTTAGCGGGACAGGGCTGCGCTTAGCGAGTTCATCTGGAAATCCAGAAGTTCAACATAAATGATGAACTCGCTTAGCGCGCTCATTACGATTTCCAGAAAAAAAAAAAACAGGGGCTTCTCACCCTTCCACAATAAAACCTAACTCTACTCTAACTAACAACTAACCTAACAGAACCAAGTATTAACAGAAATTCAATCTAACACTACTAAGTTAACTAGCCTAAATTTTAAAACATGGAAATAAAATGAACAAAGTTAAGAAGCTTACTTGTGTTGTTGAATGTGAGTGAAAAGAGGGAGCAAAAATGCAGGCAATGCAGGGAGATTGAAGCATTGTGCAGAGGGTGAAAATGCTCAGAGGAAGAAAAATGGCAACTGCCTTAGTAAAATGGCAACTGCCTAAGGCAGTTGCCTTATTGATTGGCAGTTTCGAATCACTCGCTTAGCGCATGGACTCGCTAAGCGATTCAACATGACGTTTGAGTTTTAAAGCTCATGCGCTTAGTGGATCTGCTCGCTAAGCCCAATACAAAAATTATGAAATTCCAGACAAGTTTTTGGGCTTAGGGCAAATGTACGCGCTAGGCGAGTTCTGCAGCTTTGATTGGTCCTGCAACTCCCGCTTAGCGGGCCAAGGCCGTGCTTAGTGAATAAAATGCTCCTTAAATGAAGTTGAGGCCCGCACTTAGCATGCCCGTCTCGCTTAGTGCTATTCCAAACATGGAATTAATTGGGCTTAGCGAGAGCACTCGCTTAGCCCAATTCTCAAAATTAATCAAACAGAGAAGAATAGCGCTTAGCGGGTCAGCGTGCTTAGCGAGACCAAACTTGTGTGCTTAGCGCAATAACTCGCTTAGCCCAATTTCAAAAATTAAATGGACAAAGAGCTTATTGGGCTTAGTGCACAGGTCACACGCTTAGTGGGACCATATAGCCAATGATCAGGGGTTAATGCACTTAGCACGAACAACAACTCGCTTAACGCGTGAAGAAGATGGCGCTTAATGTGAGAAGTGCGCTTAGTGAGTGGACAACAAAAAAAATTTTGAAGTTATTTTTCTGTCCACAACTTCACAAAAGCCTTTTTAACCCCTTTTCCAATACTAAACATGCTGAATTCAAACAATCACAAGCAATCAAACTTAACTAAATGCAAGAAAAACAAAATTAAAAAGGGTTGTGTTGCCTCCCGGTAAGTGCTCTTTTAACGTCATTAGCTTGACACAAAAGTCTTTGTCTGCCCAGATCAAGCTTGATTCTCTCCTTCAGAACCTTCTCTTCACTCTCCTTCACCTCTAGACAAACATTTTGGTCCAGCAATGTCCTTTCTTCATCAAATAGATCAAAGCTAATCTTTTGGTCTTTAATTCCCATTTCTAGCTTCTTCTTTCCCATGTCTACTACACAGCTTGTAGTAGCCATAAATGGACGTCCCAAAATTAAGGGAATATATGTATCTTCCTCTATGTCCATTACCACAAATTCAACAAGAAAGATAAGGTGTTTGATCTGAACCAAAACATCTTCTATCACTCCATGGGGACTGGTGATGGAGCGATCTGCTAACTGTAAAGTCATCCTAGCTGGCATTATCTCCAACTCTCCAAGCCTAGGGCACATGGAAAGCGACATCAAATTAATACTGGCTCCCAAATCAATAAGAGCCTTGCCAACAGAAACTTCACCAATTGCACACGGAATAGTCACACTCCCAGAATCTGTGCTTAGGTGGAAGAATCTTCTGAATTACAACACTACAGTTTCCTTCCACAATAATGTTTTCACTGTGAATGTACTTATTCTTCCACGTGAGCATATCTTTTAAAAACTTAGAGTACATCGGCATTTGTTGAAGAGCTTCTCCAAAGGGCATAGTAATCTCCAATTTCTTGAAGATATCAAGGAAACGAGCCAGATGTCGTTCCTTGTCTTTCTTTGTTTGTACCAATGGATATGGCACCTCCTCCCTTTTTCTTGGACTTGCCTCTTTTCTCTTTTCTCTTTTCTCTAGCCAGCTCACTCTTGGTCTTTTTCTTCTCTTCTTTTCTCTCATTCTCTTTTCCTTTTTCATTTTTTTTTTCATTTTCTTTTTCTTTCTCTCTTTCTTTTTCTTTTTCTTTCTTTTCCTTCTCACTTATTTCTTTTTCACTCACAATTATTGGTATCTCCTTCTACTAATCATCTTCTGCTTCCACTTTGATGCAATCCTCCCTAGGAAGGGACCAATCACTAGAACCATGAGCAAGAGGCTCCAAGAAGATTGGGCTAGAGCTGCTGAAGAAGGCCCTAGGGTTCTCATGAACCTTAGGATAGATTTTTGAGCCCATGGGCCAAGGTTGGGTTCAATTATCTTGTATTTAGGGCTCCATATTGTAGGTAGGGTACCCTAGAAATATAGGATTTTTCAGCCCTTGTATTTTTGGGCACCTAGACTAGTTTTTGTATTAGGGGTAGTTTTGTAATTTCACATGCACTAAGTGGATATTTGATGTGTGTGGTTGGAAATAAATTTAATTGAATTGGTAGAAGCCCAATCCAATTAAATTTTAGAGGGGGAGGTGAGCATTTGCTTACTACACCCCATTGCCACATCATATAGTCACACTTTGTGCATGTCCTTCATTCTTTTCATGCCTCATGACACCTAAGCACACTTAGTGGAGAATCTTGGAATTGATCTTGGATTAGTGGGCTGAACCATAACTAAAATTTACTAATCATAATTAGTGAAATTTTGGCTCCAAAGTTTGGCTCCACAAATTCAATTTCAAATTCAAGTGAAATTTGAATTTGCCTCCAATTTTGTGTGACACTTAGGCTATAAATAGAGGTCATGTGTGTGCATTTTTTTCAACTTTTATCATTTGAATATTAAACTTCAGATTTTAAAGCTCATTTAGAGCACTTAATTTTGTGCTCTTCTCTCCCTCTCCCTTCATTCATCTCCTTCTTCCTCCAAGCTCTTATCCATGGCCTCCTATGGTGGTGAGCTTCTTCTAGACTCATCTTCTCCTTGAAGTGGCGTCTCCTCTCTCGCTTCCTTTCTCCATTCCGCTGCCATTCATCTTCCAAGAAGCAAAGGAATCCATTGATGAAGAAGATCCTAGGCCTACAAGCTCCAATGGAGCTTGCATCATGTGGTATCAAGAGCATCTTCATCTAGGTGATGTTCTTTTGCTTCCTCTATCTTTTTGTTCGGTGAATTCTCTTTAATTCCTTGTTCTTCATCTTATTCTCCATGTATATCCTCCATTGTCTTGTGGTTTGGTGCTGTTTAGAGTAGATTCAAAAAAATAAACCGATTAAATCTAAGATCTAGACTTGTTCTTGCATTTCTATGGTTCAAATTTTGTATATCTACTCTTGAGTCTTGTTTTTGTGTTGATTTTAGGTTCTATCATTTTTCATTCATAATATTCTTGTGCTGAACCTTAGATCTAAATGTTCTTCCAAAATATTGATTAAAAAAAACACAAAAATCTAAGTGTAAATCGCTTAATCCATGTTGTCTTAGAGTCATGTTTAGTCATAGTAATTGTCACATTATGTTCTAAGTTTGTGTTGAATTTTTATTTTGTTGATTGAATTCTAGATACATTTGTTCATGTATTCTTGTCATTCTTAGCATATCTTTTGAATTTTGAGTCTAATTCATGCATGTTATTTAGTTCATAACATGTTCTAAATCAATTCCTAGAAGTAGTCTTGTTGTTGAACTCTTTTTTTTTCTAAGATTCCTACATGATGCCTATGATGAAGTTGAGTTGTGGTGCTGAGTTGTGGCTGGATTTGTGAATCAAATAAGTCTTAAGCTCTCTTGAATTGTGTTATTCAAGATAATTGAGCATAAGCAAACACAAATTGTAACTATCCAAGCCTTAAGCAACATAAACACTACTCTTGATTTCTAGGTTGAAATCGCTGGTGCTGGCAGCTTGAACATACGAACTTGTATAAATTACTGGGAATTTATCACTACGTTTTTTGAGCTGAAATTTTTACTGAATTTTCTAGACATCTGGACCAAAATTATAAAAAAAGAACCAAGCGATTTGGATTAAAGGAAAAAATAATAAAAATATCACAAGTTCTGAAAGGAAAAAAAAAGTGAAAGGAAAGTGTGCTTGTTGTTTTGGCTCAAAATTTGTTCTATAATTGGTGCCTATTTTATACCAATCCTAGTTCTGAAATTTCAATTCAAAATTATTGTGAAAACAAGTGCCAAAACTAGAGGTTTCTTGAGTCTTTTTTTTAGAGTTTTTCTACTCTACTCTAGAGCCATTCTAGGTTTCTCTTTGAGTCCTACCTTGCTTTTTTGTGCTTTTCATTGCTTTAATTGTTGAATAATCCTTGGAAATTTGTCTTGTTAAAACTCTATTGGTTTAGATTTCATTTCATTTTTTTTTTGGTCTTTGGTTATTGCTTGTCTCTTTGTTTCCTTGGTTGTGAGTTGCCATATAGGGAATTGGAAAGGAGGATTGGTGCCATATCTTGAAGAATTTGAGTCAAGAAGAAAGGGGCCAACCACCTTAAGAGCTATTGGACTAAGAAGCACTCCAAATTGAGTGAAACACTAAAGAGAGAATAGCCACCACAATTGAGGACTTTTTTTTTGTAATTTTGTAATTGGCAATTTGCTTTGCTTTCAAATTTTGTAACAAAAAGGCCTTTCATTGGAAGTAAGTTGGGAGCCTCCGCTAGGTCACCCTACTTCCATTTGTGTGTAATAATTTTAGGCAATTTTACCTTAGGATAGTGAGTGTTTTGTTGGGAACCTTAAACGAGGTCATCCAAACACTCTTAGGATCCGCCTAGTTTGCATTTCTTGCACTTTAATTTCTTGCTTACTTTCATAGCTTATTTCTTTTACCCTCCATTGTCAAACCACCTAGATAGCTTGCCTTTTACCAATTAGTTTTTACCTTATCTTTCACACCTCTTTTAGTGTTTATTTTGGCTAGTTTCAACCATAGTTTCTTTTACCTTTTGTTTTCAAACCCCCAACAAGAAAGAACCATAACTTAGGAACCAACATGAGTCTTCATTCTTCATCTAGTGTTAATGGTGAGGGTTCTACTCCTAAGGACCCCTTGTATAAGATATTAGATGAGTTGAGATCCCTTAAGTTGTGGAAAGAAAAACAAGAGAGAAAAGAAAAAGATAAAAAAAAAGAGTGGAAGAAATAAGTCAAGATGAAAGAGAGAAAATAAGAGAGGAAGAAAGAAGAAAAATAATGAAAAAAATGAAAAGAGAAAAACATGCCTCCTATAGTAGTCATGACTCTTGCAAGAGTTTAAGTGAAGAACTTAGCGACTATTATAGAGGGCATCATAGTTCACATACTAAACATCACTCCCAAAGAAGAGAAAAGGATAGAAGGCCTCAAGAGGTTAACATTAGCCTCCCATATTTCCACGGAAAAGATAATGTTGAGGCCTACTTAGATTGGGAAATGAAGGTTGAACAACTCTTTGCTTGCCATCATATTAGCGAAGAGAGAAAAGTTCCATTGGCTACCCTTAGCTTTCAAGGGTATGCCCTCTATTGGTGGACTTCCCTTGTTAAAGAACGAAGGATTCATGGGGATCCTCCAGTAGAGTATTGGAATGATCTTAAGAGTGCCCTTAGGAAGAGGCACATTCCCTCCTACTATGAAAGGGAGCTTATGGACAAGCTCCAAAGGCTTAGACAAGGGAGTATGAGTGTTGAAGAATATAGACAACAAATGGAACTACTCCTTTTAAGAGCTGGGCTTAGGGAGGAGGAAAGAACAAGCATAGCTAGGTTCCTTAGTGGGCTCAATAAGGAAGTGAGGGACAAGGTTGAACTCCTTCCATATAGGGACCTAGATGAGCTAGTCCAACTTTGTATAAGAGTGGAGCAACAACTTAAAAGAAAGCCTTCTTCAAAATCTTATGGCTCTCACTCTTATCCAAGGAAGGACCAAGCCCATCGAAATTTTAGGGGCTGCACCTTCAAAACCCAAGGAAGATAAGGGTAAGACCATAGAGAAATACACCCCTAAGACTAGTTCCCAAGAAAGGACTAGCAACATTAAATGCTTCAAATGTCTTGGGAGAGGTCACATTGCCTCTCAATGCCCCACAAAGAAAACCATGATCATGAGGGGTCAAGACATTTATAGTAGTCAAGAGGAGACTACTACTTGCCCTTCCTCTAGTGGAAGTGAAGATGAAGTAAGGGGTGAAGAGTCTAGTGAGGAAGTCTACCCCCATGAAGAAGGTGACCTCTTGGTTAGAAGGCTCCTTGGAGGTCAATCTTGTGATCTATCTTAATCCCAAAGAGAGAACATCTTTCATACAAGATGCAAAATTTTAGATAAAACTTGTTCTCTCATTGTGGATAGTGGATCTTGTTGCAATTGTTGTAGCACAAGATTAGTTTCCAAGTTGAACCTCACTATCATTCCCCACCCAAAACATTATAAACTTCAATGGCTCAATGAGCAAGGGGAAATGATAGTTAACCAACAAGTGAAGGTACCTTTCTCCATTGGGACATATAAGGATGAAGTTAATTGTGATATAGTTCCCATGGAGGCTGGACATATTCTTTTAGGAAGGTCGTGGCAATTTGATAGGAAGATCATTTATAATGGCCTAACTAATGAGATTACCCTCACCCATCTTGGCACTAAATTTGTGTTGCATCCTCAAACACCTTCACAGGTGGCCAAAGATCAACTAACTATGAAAGATAAGAGGGATGAGGAAGAAAAATTAGAAAAACAAAAGAAAAAGAAGGACAGTAAGGCCTTGTCTTCAAAGGCCAGAGGGAAGAAAAAAGAGGGAAAGGATTCCTCCAAGAAGATTGTTAAGAAGGAAAATCATTTTGCAACAAAAGGTGATATTAAAAGAGCACTCCTTCTTAAACAATCTTTCTACCTACTCCTATCAAGGGAAACATCCCTTAGCACTGCCACAATTCCTACATTTGAGACCTTACCCCCAAAGGTCCAAGAACTCTTACATGAATTTGGTGATATATTTCCCAAAGAGATACCCCCTGGGCTACCTCCTTTAAGGGGAATAGAACACCAAATAGATTTAGTCCCAGGAGCAAACCTTCCTAATAGGCCAGCCTATAGGACTAACCCTCAGGAGACTAAGGAGATAAAGTCTCAGGTTAAAGAATTGTTGGAGAAGGGCTGGGTCCAAGAGAGCCTAAGCCCATGTGTTGTGCCAGTGTTGTTGGTGCCCAAAAAGGATGGTACGTGGAGAATGTGTACAGATTGCAGGGCCATCAACAACATCACTGTAAAGTATAGGCACCCCATTCCTAGACTTGATGATTTGCTTGATGAGTTGCATGGTGCCAATATCTTTTCAAAAATTGATCTTAAAAGTGGTTATCACCAAATCAGGATGAAAAAGGGTGATGAGTGGAAAACTGCTTTCAAGACCAAGTTTGGTTTGTATGAATGGCTAGTGATGCCTTTTGGGCTCACTAATGCACCAAGCACCTTTATGAGGCTTATGCATCATGTCTTAAGGGATTTCATAGGTAGATTTGTAGTTGTTTATTTTGATGATATTTTAGTGTATAGTAGGAGCCTAGATGATCACTTAGGACATCTCAGACAAGTTCTTTCAGTCCTTAGGAAAAACACCCTCTATGCAAATATAGAGAAGTGTACCTTTTGTGTAGATAATATAGTTTTCTTAGGTTTTGTAGTTGGTAGAAATGGGGTCCAAGTGGACCCTGAGAAAATCAAGGCCATCCAAGAATGGCCCACCCCAAAAAGTGTGGGAGATATTATGAGCTTCCATGGGTTAGCAAGCTTCTATAGAAGGTTTGTTCCTAATTTCTCTACAATTGCATCACCTCTCAATGAGCTGGTGAAGAAGAATGTGGCATTTACCTGGGGTGAAAAACAAGAGCAAGCCTTTTCTTTGCTCAAAGAAAAGCTTACTAAGGCACCTGTTCTAGCTCTTCCTGACTTTTCTAAAACTTTTGAGCTAGAATGTGATGCCTCTGGAGTGGGAGTTGGAGCTGTATTGTTACAAGGTGGGCACCCTATTTCTTATTTTAGTGAAAAACTTCATAGTGCCGCCCTCAACTACCCCACCTATGATAAAGAGCTTTATGCCTTAATAAGAGCCCTCCAAACTTGGGAACATTACCTTGTTTCCAAGGAATTTGTCATTCATAGTGATCATTAATCACTTAAGTACATTAGAGGGCAAAACAAGTTAAACAAGAGGCATGCAAAATGGGTAGAGTACCTAGAGCAATTTCCATATGTTATCAAATACAAAAAGGGAAAAACAAAGGTGGTAGCTGATGCCCTCTCTTGGAGACACATATTGTTTTACTCCCTAGGAGCTCAAATTTGAGGATTTGATAACATTAGGGACTTGTATGCTTTAGATGAACATTTCTCTCCCATTTATGAGAGTTGTGGGAAAAAGGCCCAAGATGGATTCTATTTGGCTGAGGGGTATTTGTTCAAAGAGGGAAAGCTTTGCATACCCCAAGGATCCATTAGGAAATTACTTGTGAAAGAGAGCCATGAGGGTGGGCTCATGGGCCACTTTGGGATAGACAAGACCCTTGTCTTACTCAAAGAAAAGTTTTATTGGCCCCATATAAAGAAAGATGTCCATAAGCATTGCACTAGGTGTGTGGCTTGTTTACAAGCCAAGTCTAGGGTGATGCCTCATGGGCTATACACACCCTTACCCATCCCATCTGCACCTTGGGTAGACATTAGTATGGACTTTGTCCTTGGGCTTCCTAGAACCCAAAGAGGTGTAGACTCTATCTTTGTGGTGGTGGATAGGTTTAGCAAGATGGCACACTTTATACCATGCCACAAGGTGGATGATGCTTCCCACATCTCAAAACTCTTTTTCAAGGAAGTTGTGAGACTCCATGGTTTGCCTAGGACCATTGTGTCAGAGAGAGATGCTAAGTTCCTTAGCCACTTCTGGAAAACCTTATGGGCTAAGCTAGGAACTAAACTTCTTTTCTCTACCACTTGTCATCCACAAACTGATGGGCAAATAGAGGTAGTGAATAGGTCTTTATCCACCCTTTTAAGGGCTCTTCTGAAAGGCAACCATAAGTCTTGGGATGAGTATCTTCCTCATGTAGAATTTGCCTACAACAGAGGGGTTCATAGAACCACCAAGCAGTCCCCTTTTGAGGTTGTCTATGGGTTCAATCCCCTAACACCGTTAGACCTCATTCCCCTCCCACTGGACACTTCTTTTATACATAAAGAAGGGGAATCTAGGTCAGAATTTGTAAAGAAGTTGCATGAGAGGGTTAAGAACCAAATAGAGAACCAAACAAAGGTGTATTCAACTAAAGGCAATAGAGGAAGAAAAGAGCTAGTTCTTAATGAGGGTGACTGGGTTTGGCTCCATCTTAGGAAGGATAGATTCCCTACTAAAAGGAAATCCAAGCTTAGCCCTAGAGGGGATGGACCTTTTCAGGTTTTGGAGAGTATCAATAACAATGCCTATAGGTTGGACCTCCCAGAAGAGTATGGAGTCAGCACCACTTTTAACATTTCTGATTTAACTCCTTTTGCAGGTGGAGCTGATATTGAGGAGGAGGAACTAACAGATTTGAGGTCAAATCCTCTTCAAGGGGAAGGGGATGATGCAATCCTCCCTAGGAAGGGACCAATCACTAGAACCATGAGCAAGAGGCTCCAAGAAGATTGGGCTAGAGCTGCTGAAGAAGGCCCTAGGGTTCTCATGAACCTTAGGATAGATTTTTGAGCCCATGGGCCAAGGTTGGGTTCAATTATCTTTGTACATATTTGACTAGGATGTCATTAGATTTGGTCCTTGTATTTAGGGCTCCATATTGTAGGTAGGGTACCCTAGAAATATAGGATTTTTCAGCCCTTGTATTTTTGGGCACCTAGACTAGTTTTTGTATTAGGGGTAGTTTTGTAATTTCACATGCACTAAGTGGATATTTGATGTGTGTGGTTGGAAATAAATTTAATTGAATTGGTAGAAGCCCAATCCAATTAAATTTTAGAGGGGGAGGTGAGCATTTGCTTACTACACCCCATTGCCACATCATCTAGTCACACTTTGTGCATGTCCTTCATTCTTTTCATGCCTCATGACACCTAAGCACACTTAGTGGAGAATCTTGGAATTCATCTTGGATTAGTGGGCTGAACCATAACTAAAATTCACTAATCATAATTAGTGAAATTTTGGCTCCAAAGTTTGGCTCCACAAATTCAATTTCAAATTCAAGTGAAATTTGAACTTCCCTCCAATTTTGTGTGACACTTAGGCTATAAATAGAGGTCATGTGTGTGCATTTTTTTCAACTTTTATCATTTGAATATTAAACTTCAGATTTCAAAGCTCATTTAGAGCACAAAATTTCGTGCTCTTCTCTCCCTCTCCCTTCATTCATCTCCTTCTTCCTCCAAGCTCTTATCCATGGCCTCCTATGGTGGTGAGCTTCTTCTAGACTCATCTTCTCCTTGAAGTGGAGTCTCCTCTCTCTCTTCCTTTCTCCATTCCGCTGTCATTCATCTTCCAAGAAGCAAAGGAATCAATTGATGAAGAAGATCCTAGGCCTACAAGCTCCAATGGAGCTTACATCACACTTCTTCCTCAGTCTCACTCAAAGGTTCTACCACTGGGTCAATTTCTGGTTCAGTCACCAGCTGTTGTTTTTCTTCACATATCCTCTTCTCACCTTCATTTATGCTCACCATTTTGCTTCTAGTCATAACAGCCTTGCACTCCTCCTTAGGATTCTTCTCTGTGTTGGCTCCAAAGCTGCTTGACGGTCGATCTTCCAATTGCTTTGCCAATTGTCCCACCTGGACTTCTAGATTCTTGATGGCTGACTCGGTGCTCTTTTGATTGGACATGGATACTTGCATGAACTGAGCAAGAGTCTCTTCCAGCTTCACCGTTCTATCATAGAGACTAGGCCCTTGTTGTTGTGGCCTGTTAGATGGTTGTTAGTCGTCTTATACGACTAACTTGTGTATACAAAACATTTTCCAAAACTTGTATAGTTCCCCAATTTATGGTTATTTTGTAGTAATTTGTAAATAAATCTTGTTTTATTGTTAAAGTTGTCTCTAGAATATCTTTCATTGGAATTAATGATAAAATCTGTACAAATTTCAGGTTAAAAGAGGTTAAATCTTGAAGTGCTAAAAGTGGTAATTGCGCTCAGCTCACCATTTGGGCTTAGCGCACATCCATCGCTAAGCGCAGTTCTAGCGCACTTAGCGCGACAGAGAATCTGGCACAGCACCAATATCAAGGCCACATGCTAAGTGCGAGATTAGTGTGCTAAGCGTGAAAATTATCTTTAGCCAAGCTCAATGCACGACTGGTGCCAAGCTCAAATCCACTTACTCGCGCTAAGCGCGAGGGTGGCACTAAGTGCAATGTTGCAGATTCAGAGCCTATTTAAAGCCTGTCTTGTGCAGAATTAGGATACAATGTGTACAAATGATTTTGAGAGAATTCCAGAGCACACCATAGTGCCTATTTCGAGAAAAGAGCTCTGGAGGCAGCAAGAGGAGCAGCTTTTGCAGAGAGACCTAGGTTTTGTAATTAGAGAGAGATTAGTGAGTTGTAGAGTGATTGTAAGATGCTGAGAAAAGGAGGAAGGATCCCCCTTCTTGTGTAAGGAACAATTATTCTTTACTCTTAATCTCATTTGTGTTATGGTTTCTCTGTATGGCTGGCTAAACACTCTTGTTGGGAATTTCTAAAGAACAGCTAATATAGTTACTTTAATATCTAATTGATTGTGTTTTTTGTGTTCAATGCTTAATTTCTACATGCTCTTGGTCTGATCACCCATTTGTGTGTACAGTTAGGTGACTTTAGCATTGGGAAATATATTGTTGTCTTAGAACTTGATAAAAGCAGGATTGAAACTTAGTCTTAAATGAGGGATCTACGGATTAAGTTTTAGTTTTCTTAATATGTTGTGATGATAATGCTATTTAATCTAAGCCTAGTCTTAAATGAGGGATCTGCGGATGAAGCTTAGGTTAAATTAGTCTAAACTTACGTAAGCTGTTTAAGCTGAGCCTAGTCTTAAATGAGGGATCTGCGGACGAAGCTTAGTTTAAATTAGTCTAAACATACAAGGGTTGCTTAAGTTAAGCCTAGTCCAACAAGAGGGATCTGAGGACGAAGCTTGAGTTAAGCTAGCCTAATGAGGGATCGGAGTTTAGTACTTTAGGCTATAGCATAGAACACAAAAGCATGATTGATTAGAGAAATATCCTTATATGCATCAGCTTGTTTGTTAGAAAGACCCAACACTTTCACCTACTGCTATCAATCTTACTTGCATTTTTATTGTTTTTAGCCTAGACTTAGTTTAATTCTGTTCTAAACCTTCAATTATCAATGTTTCTTTCAACAATGCCTTCTTTCTGAATTTAACTATGTTTAATACTAGTTCCCTGAGTTCGATACTTGGATTCATCCGTTTTAATTTTAAATACTTGACGATCCCGTACGCTTTCCGGTGTTTCATTTCCCTTGAATATAATTGTTGAAAATTGGAGAAAAAGGAACCTTCTGGGAAAATGAACAATGGCCAACCCTGGTCTTTATTGAACTGATTACCAGGGTGAGTTCTCCACTATCCCTATTGCTGATTGTATTGTTGGCCATGTTGAAATCCAGAATATCCACCTGCATTAAAGGTTGGTCTTGGCTAGTTCCCAATGTAGTTCACTTCATGTGTTGTATCTTCTGTGGGAATGCAGCAGCCAAAATTATGTGCTCCACCACATATAACACATCCTGCAACCTGCAAAACAGAAGAGGGTGAAGGTTGTCCAACATGCAATTGAGTTGGCAGCTTACTTAGTGTTTCAGTTAAAGCTTCAATTTGCTTGGATAGCAACTTGTTTTGGGCCAACAAAGCGTCCTGTGATGAAAGCTCCAGTAGGCTTCTTTTGGTTGGGATGTGTGCTCTATCAAGCAAGATTGCATGGTCACTAGCAGACATATTCTCAATCAATTCCATGGCTTCTTCAGGGGTTTTCAATTTTATTTTTCCCCTTGCAGAAGCATCTAAAAGTTGCTTGGATTGTGGCCTTAACCCGTCAATGAAAATAACAAATTATTCTGAATCAACTGAATTAATGAATGTGGATAGGTTATATTTTGTGCTTGAACCTCTGGCCGCGCAATGCTAGTAAAGAATTGCGGCACAGATGTACTTGAGTAATCTTCCAGGGTCACTCGTCGAGGTTGCTCTTCATCCATGACTTCGACTTCAAATTCTGCTGCTTGAGATTCCCTGGACGTACGTGAATTAGAAGATGATGACTCAGAAAAGTGAGCCTCTTCAAGAATTGATGCTATTGTTCTGTCGTGCAAAAGCTTTATTTTTCTCTCTATGTTGTTTCTTCTGAAAGTTGCTTCAATTTCTAAATCCAATGGAACCAATTCACCTACAGAAGATCTACGCATGCAAACACTAATAGGGCAGCAGTTAACCAATTCAAGAAGAAAATAAATTCTAAACTAAACAAATATTAATAAAAACAAAAATTAATAAATCAAAGAATAATGAATTAATGCCTTCAAACTGAACTAAACTTTCCAAATGGAAAAAGTTCCCCGACAACGGCGCCAAAATACTTGTTTCACCCTCCAGGATACTACTTGTTTGTGTGGATGCGAAATCTACCAACAAGTGCACCGGGTCGTCAAGTAAATAATTAAAATGGTATGAACCGAGTATTGAACTCAAGGAACTTGTTCATTTGGTAAAGGTTTGTTCAATAAGCAGGCATTTGCAAATAGAAATCATGATTGTGACTGAAAGTAAAAGTATGTTCTATTCTAATTACAAAGCAATAAACATGAGCAAGTAAGTGTGAAAATAGATATCTAAAGGCATTGGGTCCTCTTATTGAGAAAATTGATGCAATTAAGGATGTTTCTCTAATTAAAGATGTTTTTGTGTTCTATGCTGAAGACTCAAGTACTAAACACCGATGTCTCATGAGTTTAGCCTAATTCTAATTAAACTTCGTTCACAAATGTCTCTTGTTGAACTTAGCTTAATTGAACAGCTCTATGATCATATCTTAATAAAAACTAAATTACCACACTCTGTGTCCAGACATACAATAACCTAATCCTGCTCTATCAAGTTCTAAGGAGACAATACATCTTTCAATGCTAAAGCCCCTAACAGTACACACATATGGGTAATCAAACCACAAGCATGCAATAATAAAGTACTAATAGAAACAATGAACACATCAAAGAACCTTAATTAGATAGGGAAAAAGTTTACATCAATTACTCAGCAAGAATCCCCAACTGAGGATTTAGCCTTCCATAGCAAGGAAGCTCATTTTACAAAGAAGAAGAGGAATTAAGAGAAATTGCTTGCTTACAAAGGATTAGGGATGTCTCCTCCACGTCTAGGAACCTCACAATCACTCAAAAGCTCACAAATCTTCCTAAAAGATCAAAACTTGGCTTTTTTTCCCTGGTCGTTGCCTCTTTGTATTTCACTCTTCAAGCTCTTACGGCTACTCAGCGCTCTCTCTCTAGACCTCTCTTCATTCTCCGCAAGTCTGGCTTAAAAAAAAAAGGCTCACTGACCTCGACGTGGCGCTTAGCGCGAGTAAGTGAACTTTTGCTCAGCGCCAAACTCGCGCTAAGCCTGGAAGGTGACAAACGACTCGCTGAGCGCGTGCCTGTGTGACAAATTCCCTTCCAGATTCCTCCTATCCGCTAAGCACATTGATGGCTCGCTTAGCGGATGACACTCACTAAGCGCATTGGGCTCGCTTAGCGAGACATCAACTTTAGCACTTCTTCAAAATAACTCCTTTTTCCCTGAAATTGAAGAGAAATTTAAATTAATTCCATACACAAGGCTTCTACTGAGCACAGATAAAAACAAAGCAAAATTTATTTACAATCCTACAAAAAGAACCATAAATTGGGGAAAATATATACATTTTGTAAAAGTTTTCTATTCAAAAGTTAGTCGTATAAGCCGACTAACAGTACACCAGCAACTGCTTTCCCCTTAGTGGCATATCTGAGGCGAGGCTCGAAGTCGGCTAGATTGTGGTAGGGTATTTCATGTGTCTCCCCCATGGGTTGCGAGACATGTGCATGATTAGATTGAGTTTGTTGGCTATCAATGAGTATAGGGGTGGAGTTATTGACATTCTCATTGGGAGTGTGCACCACATTGGGTGGTGTGTAGTTGAAAGGCAAGCCATATGGCAGGAAGGCGTGCTTGTTTTGAATTCGCACATAATGGGGGGCACCCGTACTTCCAAATTCTTTGCCTCCTTGACCTACCATATCTGAGGTTGGATGAATTATTTGGTTAAGGCCAGATGGGGGAATCGGGTCCACCCCAGCAACGGCACTGGTAGCGGCAACTGCAGCCACATTTACCTCCATTATCTTCTTCATGCTCATCATGGCCTCCATCATTGTGGCCATTTGCTCTTTCAAGGCCTCTATGTCGACCTATATTCGCTCTTGCACCTCATCTACTTCACCTACTTCACCCATTACTCTAGCTCTATCATGTGTTTGGTAAGGGCACCGTAAAGCGCATTATTTCCTTTTGATAACAATGATTACAGTTCTGATTTCAAGGAAAGAATGTAATAAGCAATGCAACCAATGAAAACCATGGATGTATGCGAATAATGCATTGTTGAAGTATTGAAAATTTTACGTGGGACATAGGGTTGAATCAATTAAAACAACATGGTCCATTACATCTTGTCAAAGTGAGACTGGAAATAACACATGGATGTGAACAGTCCTCAATTTTTTTGTAAATTGGCAGTAGACAAAGAAACAATGTAACTCGATCCATCTTCTGCCCCAATTTTCGCAAGCTGGTTACTTGATACTTGACCTTGAATTGATGAACCTTTCCTTAAAACATGTGCTTGGTTCAACCCCATAATCCAAGGAAAAGAAATTTTGATTGGCAATACTTCAGCAACCTATTATAGAGATGAATGACTAGGCACACTCATGATATGCATGGAAAATGTAACTATGAGATTGAGATGCCCGAAGAACCATCATATTCCTAGTTAACCATGCATTAGGTAACACATTCACATGATTTTCAATCATTTTTTTTAGAAATGGGTGTATGTCATATCCTAATTTCGTCCGGGGACCTTTGCTTGATGACATGCGACCTTTGTTTGGTCCTTGTAAGGTGCTTGGCACCCATCATTAGGCAATTTGTGAAATTCCGGGACATGCCGAAAAACAAAAGAAAATATTGATGCACAATCCGTAAAGGTTCCGTGACACACAGGAAATCAAATGGAAGCATCGTTGCATAATTAGTAAGGTTCCGTAACATTCCGTAAGTCAAAAAGGGGATGATTATGTAATCCGCAAGGTTCCGTAACATTACGGAAAGAAAACAAGTATCGTTATGAAATTCGTAAGTTTCCGTAACTTTACGAAAAAAGAATCACCAAAAAAAGCAGAGGGGGTGTACTTAGTAAAAATGGGGGTGCAAATAGCAACCAGGCCCACTTGGGCCCTCCAGAATATTCCTCCAGAAGGTTGTTGCTTCTGGAGGAAGCAACCCTGCTCGCCTGGGCGAGCTGGGCGGCAAGCATCTCCCCTATTTTGCTATAAATAGGGGAGGAAGTGAGAAGGAAAAGGGTTCAGCCCCTTAGGCACTTCTCTCTCGTTCGAATTTGCTTGGAAAAATCGTTTCCGTGAAGAAAATCTAAGCTGAGGCGCTTCCGAAACGTTTCCGTAACGTTTTCCGTGAAGAATTTCGCAAAGGTTTCAACCGTTCTTCGACGTTCTTCATTCGTTCTTCATCTTTCTTCGATCTTCAACGGGTAAGTACCTCGAACCAAGCTTTTCAATTCATTCTATGTACCCGTAGTGGTCCACATTGTGTTTTGTGTATTTCTATTCTCGTTTCATTTACTTTTGATACCCCCTCTTGACGTGCTTAAGTCATTTTATTTAAGTCATTTCTCGCTTAATCTAAAAACAAAATAAATTTCCACCGATCGTTTGAATTGTATTATCCGTTAACTTCGGTTAAAATGAATTCCGACCGTTCGGTCGTGCCGTAACCACGTTGGAAATCAAAAAGAGGTAAAATAATAATATAATAATCAAAAAATATCTTTTAGTAAAATAAAGCGGAAAATCAATCGGACGTTTTTTCTCTTTGGGATTTCTCATTCTTAATCGAATTGACTAATAACTAAGATGAAACTAAGGCTAAAATCAACTCGCCTAGTCAAGCTCGTCCACAAAAATAGGTTTTGAATTTTATCATTTAAATTTCTTACTAAGTAAATGGATCATTTTCAAGGTCCAACGCCTTAAAATGATCACCTCTTAAGTAAAAAAGAATCACTTGATAAGAAAGAACTACGTAGGTCTGATTTCCTCATCGCAAATTGAGGAATACATAGGAGCAAAGGGAAACACCCTTGTCGACCACAAAAAGAGAAAAATATAAAAAGGGCATAAAGGATATAAAGACATAAAAAGGGAACGTAAAAATCAAAGTCATGTTTGCACATTCGATTAAAGGCTGTCGTCCCTTGTGACGGACGTGTGGGGTGCTAATACCTTCCCCGTGCGTAAATACAACTCCCGAACCTTTCACTTAAAAGTTCGTAGATCGCGTCTTTTCCGGTTTTTCCGACGTTTTCCTCAAATAAACGTTGGTGGCGACTCCGCGCGTATTCCTTTCGTGGAACATGCATCCCGCGAGTCACGCGTCGCCCTCCCGCCGAAGGGTAGGTTGCGACAGTTGGCGACTCCACTAGGGACTGTTTTTTAGAGAGTTAGGCCATTTAAATCTTGTGCAATGTTTTACCGTGACTTACCCCTTTGTTGGTTTCCCTTCATTATGTTCTTGTGTATATAAACTCTTTGTTGCTTTTAGTGCGTTTTAAAATGTATGCATGAAGTAAATATTTATTCATTTGAAGCACACAAACACCAACACTATTTGCATACACTGTGAGTGAAAAAGGGCCCTATACCCGGGTTCATGGGAACATAAGGAGTAGAGGTGAATCTGTGATCATGCTAGGTCTCCGACTTGCTTGATTACAGTGAACCCTCATCTAGAGCTTTTCTCTTTGAAAACTTATTGTTGCTAGTAGTCCCTACTGCTGCAATATGTTCTTCGAAGGGGATGATACCTCTAGAAACCATCAAGAGAGATATGACTACCTTGGGGATTATTGCTAAAAGCCTAGTTAGTTCTCTCCCTTATAGGTCCCTTAAATAGGGGCACGGAGCAAACACGCTGCGTGCCATTTTTCACACTGCCATGCATAAGTATCATATACCCTTTTGCTTATGTTCAGTGAATATTGTCATACTATGTACATTCCCGCATTGCGTCTTTTGCATATGCATCGCATATGGGTTCTGTCTTGATCCCCTCTGTAAACAAACCAATGGAGGGTCCGTGTCGCCTTCTTAAAAACGTATGTTGGGGCACTTTGCTACCCCTAGATGTTGTATCTAAGAAGGAGACAATTCCTCGAGCCCCCACATTCCTAGATTGCATCTGTGTCATATGCATTCCTTCATGCATTCATCCATCCCACCCATGAGATATCAGAGTTTTGATTGGCACCAGCTTTTTGTCTCACTTTAGTAAGCATGGGAAAAAATCAAACCGGCAAGAGGTTTTACCAAGTCAAGGTTAAAAGCCTAGATACCACCAGCATCAAGGAATTAGGGCGGTTGATGGAACCTCTCCAAATGCAAGCCTTCCGCAAGACTTACGGAAAGATCTTAGAGTTGACCATAGCAGAGGTATCCATAGAAGCCATTGCATCACTCACCCAATACTACGACCAGCCTTTGAGATGCTTCACGTTTGGAGACTTCCAATTGGTACCAACCATTGAAGAATTTGAGGAAATTCTAGGATGTCCTCTCGGGGGAAGAAAACCATATCTTTCCTCCAGGTGTCTCCCCTCTTTGAGTAGAATTGCAACTGTGGTCAAAGATTCAGCGAGAGGTTTGGACCGCATAAAACAGACTCGAAATGGCATAGCGGGCCTACCACGGAGGTACCTAGAAGACAAGGCGAGGGGTATGGCCAATCAAGGAGATTGGGTCCCGTTTATGGATGTGTTAGCTTTGCTAATTTTTAGGGTCGTCCTCTTTCCAAACATGGATGGTTTGGTGGACCTAGTAGCAATCGACGCTTTCCTTGCATACCACCATAGCAAGGAAAGTTCGGTGGTAGCTGTCCTGGCAGATTTATTTGACACATTTGACCGAAGGTGCGAAAAGAGTAGCGCACGGATCGTCTGTTGCTTGCCCGCCCTCTGTGTTTGGTTGGTTTCACACTTGTTCCAGCAAGACACAAGGCATCCATGTCCGCTCCTGAGCCATCGCTCGTGTACTAAAAAGAGAAGAATAGATTGGGACCAGCTTTTGGCTGGGATAGGAGGTAGAACAATCAATTGGTTCCCCCGATGGAAGGAAGGAAAAGAGGGAGTCCTTTTCTCATGTGGAGGGTACCCAAACATTCCGCTAATAGGAATGAGGGGTTGTATTAACTACAATCCCGCGCTCGCTATAAGACAACTAGGGTACCCCATGAGGGGAGCACCGACGGAAGAAAGCATGTCTCCTTTCCTTGTAAGGGATTTCGGCGCGCAAAATTTCAAGGCTATACAAAGAATCCATAAGGCATGGGAAACCCCGTTAAGGAAAGATCAAGAACTTAGGGGCATTCGTAACGGCATCATCGGTGGCTACCATGAATGGCTGAAAGTTCATGTACGAGGTTTAGATTGGCTCGCCAAGCTAAAAGTCATCAGCGAAGAGAGTTTTGAAGCACCGGAAGAGGACGAAGAAGTCCAAGCCCTCAAAAGCGAGCTAGGAAAGGCGAAACTTGCCAAAGAGAAGTTCAAGTTGGCCGCTACACACATCCGGAAGGAGTGTGCCGGATTACGGGAAGAGAATGCAACAACCGCGAGAGCCCTTGAACAAGAGACCAAGAGGGCTCGCAAGGAAGAGTATGGCCGTAACAAATTTCGCGGAGCTCTGTGGGGTAGCAACAGTGAACTCAAGCTGTGAAGGGAAGAGAGGGACCAGTCGCGAGCACATAGCATGGTCTTGAAAGAGGAATTAGTTGCCTGTTCAAGGTCCAAAAGGAGCTTGTCTCAGCGTTTATGTGAGACGGAGACCAACATGCTAGCTATCATCGCCAAGTACCAAGAAGAGTTAGGCCTAGCCACGGCCCACGAGCATAGGGTCGCGGATGAGTATGCCCAAGTATACGCGGAAAAAGAGGCTAGAGGAAGGGTGATCGACTCTTTACACCAAGAGGCAACCATGTGGATGGATCGGTTTGCTCTTACCTTGAACGGGAGTCAAGAACTTCCCCGATTGTTAGCCAAGGCCAAGGCGATGGCGGACACCTACTCCGCCCCCGAAGAAATTCATGGGCTTCTAGGCTATTGTCAGCATATGATAGACTTAATGGCCCACATAATTAGAAATCGCTAGGAAACTTGTATGGTCTCTCAGACCTTGACTAGAAACGACTTTCTTTTTGAAATAAAATGAGTTGGTCCCATGTTTCTACTCCAAAAATCTTGTGCGAATCAAATCACTCCTGCATTTCATCTCTACCATGCATTTTTTCTTTCTTTACCCACTCCTCACGTTTGGTTTTTTAGGGAAAAACACCATAACTAAACGCGCCACAAGGCATCCCTATCGCACCAGATCCAAATCTAGAACGATGGGTGATCAAGAGGAGACACAGGAACAGATGAAAGCCGACATGTCGGCTCTGAAAGAACAGATGGCCTCCATGATGGAGGCCATGTTAGGAATTAGGCAGCTCATGGAGAAGAATGCGGCCACCGCTGCCGCTGTCAGTTCGGCTGCCGAAGCAGACCCAACTCTCTTGGCAACTGCGCACCATCCTCCCTCAAACATAGTAGGACGGGGAAGGGACACACTGGGGCACGATGGCAGCCCTCACCTGGGATACAACCGAGCGGCTTACCCTTATGGATTGCCGCCCAACTACTCACCACCCGTCTTGCAAGACGATGCGGGCCATATTGCTTCTCCCGTCCTTGAAAGAGAGCCTCCTCAACAGCCCGAAGAAGGCCACAAAGACCCTCAAGACTATGCTCGAAGGGATGTCGAGTTCTATCCCCTAATCCCCGAAGGGCCGGCACCCAGCACGTTGCCTCAACCCAACATCGCGACACAACCAATAGTTTTGTCCACGGAAGGACCGCCCCCGGCAACCGAAGAAAAGAGGAAGCTTGATCTCCTCGAGGAAAGATTGAGAGCCGTGGAAGGATTTGGGGATTATCCGTTCGCAGACATGACAGATCTTTGCTTAGTACCCGATGTTGTTATTCCCCCGAAGTTCAAAGTGCCGGACTTCGACAAGTATAAAGGGACAACTTGTCCCAAAAACCATCTCAAAATGTACTGTCGCAGGATGGGCGCACACTCTAAGGATGAGAAGCTATTAATACACTTCTTTCAAGATAGTTTGGTCGGAGCCACGGTAGTTTGGTACACTAATTTGGAAGCTTCCCGTATCCGTACTTGGAAGGATCTGATTACTGCCTTCCTAAGGCAATATCAGTATAACTCCGATATGGCTCCCGATCGCACTCAGCTGCAGAATATGTTCAAGAAAGAAGGCGAAACCTTTAAAGAATACGCCCAGCAGTGGAGAGATTTGGCGGCACAAGTAGCTCCTCCCATGGTTGAGAGAGAGATGATCACCATGATGGTAGACACTCTACCAGTGTTCTACTATGAGAAGCTAGTAGGTTACATGCCGTCCAGCTTCGCGGACCTAGTATTCGCCGGGGAAAGAATCGAGGTAGGATTGAAAAGAGGAAAGTTCGATTACGTTTCCTCCACGAGTGTGAATGCCAAAAGAATCGGGGCAACAGGGGCAAAGAGGAAGGAAGGAGATGCCCATGCCGTCTCTTCAACGCCCGCGTAGGTCAAAACCCCGCAGACACCTCATGGTACCCATTAGTACGCGCAACATCACCCGAGCTTCTCGGCTCATACCGGGAACGCCTCTAGTTCAGCACCCGTGCAGCCTAAGGCACCCACCCAGAGGGAAGCTCCCCAAGTTCCAACTCCGAACACGACTCGCCCGGCCGGTAATTCCAACGGAACAAGGAACTTCCCTCCGAGGCCCTTTCAAGAATTCACCCCACTCCCAATGACGTACGAAGACCTCTTGCCATCCCTCATCGCCAATCATTTGGCCGTGATAACTCCCGGAAGGGTCCTCCAACCCCCTTTCCCAAAGTGGTATGACCCTAATGCAACTTGCAAGTACCATGGGGGTGTCCTGGGGCATTCCGTTGAAAAATGCTTGGCCCTTAAATACAAGGTCCAACATTTAATGGATGCTGGATGGCTGACCTTCCAAGAGGATCGGCCCAATGTGAGAACCAACCCGCGCGCCAATCATGGAGGGGGAGCAATTAACGCCATTGAGTCCGATAGACCGCGCAAGTCTAAACCTTTAAGGGATGTGGCAACCCCTAGGAGGTTTATCTTTGAGGCCCTACAAAAGGGAGGTGTGATTCCCCATAGTGGGTGTAAGGAGGATTCCTGTTTGCTGCATTCCGACGAGCTGCATGACATGGAAACATGTTTGGGAGTAGAGGAATTGTTACAGCAAATGATAGATCAAGGTCGACTGGAAGTTGGCAGTGAAGGAAGAGAAGAGCAGTACATATGCATGCAGTCCACGGATGGGAGCAGTGTTGCGAAGCCCAAACCTTTGGTGATATACTTCACTAAAAGCGCAGCTTCGCAAAAGCCCGGACACCCCTTAGCAGCTAAACCTGCTCCTTTCCCGTACCAAAATAGCCACGCAGTCCCATGGAGATATACACCTCCGAGGGGGAAGGAAGAAGAAGCCACCGACGTCAGCTCGTTGTCGGCTAAGGTAACAAATATCACGGGACTGAGCGGTGTGACCCGTAGCGGTCGCGTGTTTGCACCTCCGGACCTACCAGTCTAACCCGCGAATGTCAAGGGAAAAGGAAAAGTGGTGGAGGAACAAGATGGCGGTCACCCCAGGCTTCGAATAAAGATATTCCGGCAAAAGGTCTTCCGGAGAAAAAGGATGGTAAAAAGGAGGTATCACTAGAGGAAGCCAGCGAGTTCCTCCGTATAATTCAGCAGAGCGAATTCAAGGTTATCGAACAACTCAACAAAACCCCGGCCAGGGTCTCGCTGTGGGAGTTACTTATGAGCTCCGAGCCTCATCGGGCTCTGCTAGTAAAAGTTCTGAACGAGGCCCATGTGGCCCAAGATATCTCGGTAGAAGGTTTCGGAGAGCTGGTCAACAATATCACTGCCAACAACTATCTCGCCTTCGCCGAAGAAGAAATCCCCGCCAAGGGGAGAGGGCATAATAAGGCTTTGCACGTATCAGTCAAGTGTATGGACCATATCGTAGCCAAAGTGCTCATCGATAATGGTTCCAGTTTGAACGTGATGCCTAAGAGCACTTTGGAGAAATTACCATTCAATGCCTCCCACTTAAAGCCAAGTTCAATGGTGGTTCGTGCCTTCGACGGCACCCGCCGAGAGGTTAGGGGAGAGATCGATCTCCCAATACAGATAGGCCCTCACACCTGTCAAGTTACCTTCCAAATAATGGATATTAACCCCCCCCTACAACTGTCTGTTGGGGCGCCCGTGGATCCACTCAGTAGGAGTTGTTCCCTCAACACTCCACCAAAAGTTGAAATTCGTAGTGGAAGGGCATCTGGTCATCGTATCAGGCGAAGAAGACATCTTGGTGAGCTGCCCATCCTCTATGCCTTATGTGGAGGCCGCAGAGGAGTCATTAGAAACCGCTTTCCAGTCTTTTGAGGTGGTAAGCATTTCCTCCGTGGACTCATTCTCTGGGCAAGCTTGCCTGTCCGATGCAGCTGTAATGATGGCCCGAGTTATGTTGGGGAACGGTTACGAACCCGGAATGGGTTTAGGCAAAGACAACGGCGGCATAACTAGCCTGATAAATGCCAAAGGAAATCGTGGGAAGTATGGTTTAGGCTATAAGCCCACTCAGGCAGATATGAAGAGAAGCATCGCAGGAAGAAAGAGCGGTGGTCAAAGCTCGCGTTGGAGACAAGAAAGTGAAGGAAGCCCGCCCTGCCACATAAGTAGAAGCTTTATAAGCGCGGGTCTGGGAGACAAAGGTCAAGTGGTCACGATATACGAAGATGATGTTCCGAGTACATTGGATTTGGTACGACCATGCCCTCCTGATTTCCAGCTGGGAAATTGGCGAGTGGAGGAACGCCCCGGCATTTACGCAACGAGCATAATGTAAACCTTTACGGTTTTAAAAGCTCTATAGTTGGGCCTAGGCTTTAGATTTTTTTTTTCCTTTTGTTAAGGCTTTGTGTCTTTTGTTTTTGAATTTATAATACAAGGACCTTTCTTCATCTGTTCCTACGTCTCTACCCACTCTCATTCATTTGCATGTTTACTTCTTTTTCTGAAACGGCAGATCCGATGACGAGTCCCCCGAAGGTACTAATACCTGGGACCCGCCTATCGACTTCGAGCAAGAAATGAATCAAACGGAAGATGAAGGAAACGAGGATGTGGGACTTCCCCCATAATTAGAAAGAATGGTCGCCCATGAGGACCAAGAAATGGGGCCTCATCAAGAAGAAACAGAGCTGGTAGACTTAGGAATTGGCAGTGGAAAAAGGGAAGTAAAGATAGGCACAGGTATTACCGCACCTATCCGTGAAGAATTAATAATCCTGCTAAAAGACTACCAAGACATCTTTGCTTGGTCATACCAAGATATGCCCGGTTTGAGTTCTGACATTGTACAACACCGATTACCTCTAAATCCCGAGTGTTCCCCGGTAAGGCAGAAACTGAGAAGGATGAAGCCCGAAACATCCTTGAAGATAAAAGAAGAAGTGAAGAAGCAATTTGACGCTAGTTTTCTGGCCGTCGCTCAGTATCCGGAATGGGTTGCCAACATTGTACCGGTCCCTAAGAAGGATGGGAAAGTACGAATGTGTGTGGATTATCGGGACCTGAATCGAGCCAGTCCCAAGGACAATTTTCCTTTACCACACATCGATATCCTCGTAGATAACACGGCCAATTTCACTTTATTTTCCTTCATGGACGGTTTCTCCGGTTACAATCAGATAAAGATGGCACCCAAGGATATGGAAAAGACTACTTTCGTCACCTTGTGGGGGACGTTCTGTTACAAGGTGATGTCCTTTGGACTCAAGAATGCCGGGGCAACTTATCAACGGGCCATGGTAGCTTTGTTCCATGATATGATGCATCAAGAGATCGAGGTCTACGTGGACGACATAATTGCTAAATCTAAATCCGAGGAAGAACACCTAGTCAACCTGCGGAAGTTGTTCGAAAGGCTTAAGAAATATCAATTAAGGTTGAACCCCGCCAAGTGTACTTTTGGGGTCAAATCAGGGAAATTGCTTGGTTTCATTGTAAGCCAGAAAGGGATAGAGGTAGACCCCGAAAAGGTGAAGGCTATCCTTGAGATGCCAGAACCCCGTACAGAGAGGCAAGTTCGAGGTTTCCTGGGACCCTTGAATTATATTGCCAGATTCATATCGCAGCTCACCGCCATTTGTGAGTCGTTGTTCAAGCTCTTACGCAAAAACCAAACTGATCGCTGGAATGAGGATTGCCAAGAAGCTTTTGGAAGGATCAAGAAGTGCCTTATGAATCCTCCCGTGCTTATGCCACCAGTACCTGGAAGGCCTCTCATTTTGTACATGGGGTGTATGCTGGGGCAACATGATGAATCCGGAAAGAAAGAGCGCGCTATTTACTACCTAAGTAAGAAGTTCACGACCTGTGAAATGAATTACTCCTTGCTCAAAAGAATGTGTTGTGCTTTAGTATGGGCATCCCATCGCCTAAGACAGTACATGCTGAGCCATACTACCTGGTTGATATCCAAGATGGACCCGGTTAAGTACATCTTTGAAAAGCCAGCTCTCACGGGACGAATCGCCCGGTGGCATGTCCTGCTATCCGAGTTTGATATAGTCTACGTCACCCAAAAGGCGATAAAAGGAAGCGCCTTAGCAGATTATTTGGCTCAACAGCCTCTTAACGACTATCAGCCCATGCATCTTGAATTCCCTGATGAGGACATCATGGCCTTGTTTGAGGAAAAATTGGACGAAGATCGGGACAAATGGACCGTATGGTTTGACGGAGCGTCAAACATTCTAGGCCATGTCGTTGGGGCAGTATTGGTCTCTCCGGACAATCAATGTGTACCTTTCACAGCCAGGCTAGGATTCGACTGCACTAACAACATGGCCGAATATGAAACATGTGCCCTAGCCGTCCAGGCAGCGATTGACTCCAATGTCAAACTACTCAAGGTGTACGGCGACTCAGCGTTGGTAATCCATCAGCTGAGAGGGGAATGGGAAACTAGAGATCCCAAGCTGATACCCTACAAGGCCTATATCAAGGAATTGGCTAAGACTTTTGATGAGATCTCCTTCCATCATGTTCCCCGCGAGGAAAATCAAATGGCGGATGCGCTTGCTACTTTGGCGTCTATGTTCCAGCTAACGCCGCACGGGGATCTACCCTACATTGAATTTTGGTGTCGTGGCAAACCCGCACATTGTTGCCAAGTAGAAGAGGAACGGGATGGAAAGCCTTGGTATTTCGACATCAAGCGATATGTTGTAAGCAAAGAATACCCGCCAGAGATTGCCGACAATGATAAGAGGACATTGAGAAGGTTGGCAGCCGATTTCTTCATGAGTGGAAGTATATTGTATAAGAGAAACCACGACATGACACTCCTGCGGTGTGTGGATGCCAGGGAGGCAAATCACATGATCGAGGAAGTCCATGAGGGCTCGTTTGGAACGCACGCCAACAGGCATGCTATGCCCAGGAAGATCCTAAGAGCAGGTTATTACTGGCTTACCATGGAAAGTGATTGTTGTGTCCATGTAAGGAAATGCCACAAATGTCAAGCGTTCGCAGATAATGTCAATGCTCCACCGCATCCTCTGAATGTCATGTCCGCCCCTTGGCCTTTCTCCATGTAGGGAATAGATGTCATCGGGGCCATTGAGCCCAAGGCCTCGAATGGTCATCGCTTCATCCTCGTAGCGATAGATTATTTCACCAAGTGGGTCGAGGCGGCTTCCTACACCAGTGTCACGAGGGGTGTAGTGGTCAGGTTCATTAAGAAAGAGATCATCTGTCGATATGGTTTGCCAA
Source organism: Glycine max (assembly GCF_000004515.6). Lineage (NCBI taxonomy): Eukaryota > Viridiplantae > Streptophyta > Magnoliopsida > Fabales > Fabaceae > Glycine > Glycine max. The sequence continues at coordinate 37,484,052 of NC_038250.2, read as the reverse complement.
GGAAGATTATCACGGACAACGGCACCAACCTGAATAACAAGATGATGGGGGAAATGTGCAAGGAGTTTAAAATCCAGCATCACAATTCCACACCCTACCGGCCAAAGATGAATGGAGCCGTGGAAGCGGCCAATAAGAATATCAAAAAGATTATCCAAAAGATGACCGTGTCATACAGAGATTGGCACGAAATGCTCCCCTTCGCGTTACACGGATACCGAACTTCAGTGCGAACGTCAACTGGGGCAACGCCGTTCTCATTGGTATATGGGATGGAGGCTGTGTTGTCGTTTGAGGTAGAAGTCCCGTCAATAAGGATCTTGGCAGAATCCGGATTAAAGGAATCAGAGTGGGCTCAAACGCGCTATGACCAGCTCAACCTCATTGAGGGTAAGCGCTTAACGGCCATGAGTCATGGGCGTTTGTACCAGCAAAGAATGAAGAGTGCATTCGACAAGAAAGTACGTTTGCGCAATTTCCATGAGGGAGACCTTGTGCTAAAGAAAATGTCCCATGCTGTCAAGGACAATCGAGGAAAATGGGCCCCGAACTACGAAGGTCCTTTTGTTGTGAAGAGGGCTTTTTCCGGAGGAGCCCTGGTGCTTACCAACATGGATGGCGAAGAGCTACCTTCACCCGTGAATTCTGATGTCATCAAGCGATATTATGCCTAGAATCTGGGGCAATTAAGGATGTCGCTGCATGTTCTTTATCTTTATGCATTTTCTGGATTTCCCCCAGGGATTTCCCGTCTGCTGTATCTCTCGTTACAATCTTTCAAAGAAATGAACGTGGATTCGAGGCTTTAGTCCTCACGTTGGTTTCAAACCTTGCGTTGATTTGTGATCACCTGAGCCCTTCCGCTCGGTTCATGGGATGCCCCAAGCGCTTAATTAAAATTGAACCTAAACCAACTTTCACTAAAATTTGCTGCATTTGAAAACATTCATGCATACGCATACGCATGCATATTGTTGCGGTAAAACAGGGGCAGGATCATCTTGAGCTACCTTCTGGGGTGGGGACCAAACATGGACAGCAGAAACCAATCAAGGTAAGACAACGACGTGGTCAAGATTGGCCATACCTGGTTGTTTATTACTTGCAGGTACTTAGGGACGGATGCAAGTGGGGATGGGGTCACGACCGACCGATCGTTGCCCCTTCTCTGTGCGAAACAAGCAGAGAACGTCGCTGCAAGGCAGCCCAGTATCCTTTGTGTTCACAATTTTCTTTTACTATTTGTTTGTTTTAAAATAAGTAATCGACGCCTATTTCTGACTTAAGTAGGTTCAAGTTAGGTGAACGCTAACCCGTGAAAAAGGAGGGGACATGGTTAATGTTCCCCTCAAAAAAAAAAAAGTGCAGGTTAGCTCACCTGGGCGAGCTGAGCTCGCCTGGGCGAGCCACCTCTGCACCAAAATATAAAAGTGACGAAAGGGGGGACATTTTTGCATTCAAAAACTTCTTTTCCCCCCTTTCAAAAGCCATACCCACGGGATTTACGAGTTTGCAGCCCTAGGGTCATCATTTTTCGCATTTTTTTGATTCCGTTTCGCGCTTTTGTTCATCACCAACAAGTAAGTATTCCATCCCTAAGCTTTCTAGCTTTTCATTGGTGTATTTTGATCTCCTTTTGGTGCTCTAAAATGTGGGAATGTGCTCAAATATGTGGGGCAATTTTGGTTTGTTTTCTTGCTTGATTGGGTTGAATTGGGGGTTTGTATGGGATGGCCCTAGGCCTATAATGCATTTTGAAGCAATGGGACATGCCACATTGTCCCCGTTCTCTTGCTATTGATGCCTAAACGCGCGCCCACCAAGTGTTCGGTGAAATGCCTCAATGGCATTAGCGCGTGATTTTTATAAGGAAACAACCCGTGGGGCATTTTGGTTTGCACATATTTTCTATTTTCTTGGGACATGCATTCATTCCCGAAAAGGCTAGAGTAATTGCCCCACATATATCCTAGGCCTAGGAACCAAAGTTTTATGCAAAAGAACACAAGAGGAGGTGCATATTGGGTAAAGTTACCCTTTTTGGGCAGCAATCAGCTATGGGCCACGCTACAATAATTTCCCTACGCCTAGATGGTTAGGAATTTTGCTCATCATAAATGTGTAGGTTTAGAATAGGTAGCAAAATACCTTTGGCAATTTACACTTTGGATGTGGTAGCAAAATACTTGGATGTATGTACATATAATTTTTGGTAGTCAAAATGTCTCACAAAAATATATAAATATGTTGCATGTTATGTAAAGAAAATACATTACAAAAATGCCTTTTAATTTGAATGCAATTTTAGTCAGCAAAAGGAAATATACTTGAATTTGCATGCGGCTTTAGGTAGTAAAAAAACACTTGAAAAGAAAAAGCATGAAATGTAGCACCTTATTGTGTAGATAGCCAAGATTCATCACAAAGTTTGTATATGCATAGGTATTAGAAACACCAGAATGTGCACGTGTGCAATTTTTGGTAGCCAGAATGCTTTGAGTATGCATGTATGTAAATTTAGCCAAGGAAATGCATGTGATGTAGGTAGCAAATACACCTTGGAAGTACATATAAATAATCTAGGTAACGAAGGTGCCTTGATTGTGCATTTTTCTTAGTTAGAAGAATATCTTGTGCGAGTGAATGTTCGTGAGGAAGTATGTGCATAAGTTTGCTCTAAATTTACATTGATGTTTGTTGGAGGAGGTTGTATGCCATTTTTGTTTTAAGAGTAGCATTTCTTGGTAAAACTAACTTTCCAAATGTTTTCCTTCGCAGGAAATGGCCCCGAGGAAGCTTGCCTCAAAGAGGTCCAGGAAGGATAAGGCGGCCGAAGGGACTAGTTCCGCTCCTGAGTATGACAGTCACCGCTTTAGGAGCGCTGTACACCAGCAGCGCTTCGAGGCCATCAAGGGATGGTCGTTTCTCCGGGAGCGACGTGTCCAGCTCAGGGATGACGAGTATACTGATTTCCAGGAGGAGATAGGGCGCCGGCGGTGGACATCACTGGTTACCCCCATGGCCAAGTTCGATCCAGAAATAGTCCTTGAGTTTTATGCCAATGCTTGACCAACAGAGGAGGGCGTGCGTGACATTAGGTCCTGGGTAAGGGGTCAGTGGATCCCGTTTGATGCCGACACTATCGGCCAGCTCCTGGGATATCCGTTGGTGTTGGAAGAGGGCCAGGAGTGCGAGTATGGCCAGAGGAGGAACCGGTCTGATGGGTTCGATGAGGAGGCCATCGCCCAGCTGCTATGTATACAGGGGCAGGATTTTGCCCGGACTGCTGCAGGGAGGCGAGTGCGGATCATGCGCACCAACATGATCACCCTGACCCAGATATGGATGACGTTGCTGCTCAGTAACATCCTGCCCAGCGATCATAATTCCGACCTCCCTCTGCCGAAGTGTCAGCTGGTGTACGCCATCCTGACACGGATGAGTGTTAATGTGGCTCAGTTAATCGCTGATGCCATCTATATTTTTGCAAGAATGGCGGCTACCAGGCACCCTTTGGACCCAGATAAGTCCAACAGGGCCCTGGGATTTCCCGCACTGATCACAGGACTCTGCCAGTCGTTCGGAGTCCCCGTTGCACCTACCAAGGTAATTCGGCCGCCCATCACCCGGGCTTTTATTAAGAAGTACTGTACCCAGAGACAGGCTCAGGGTGATGCTCCACAAGCCGCAGGCGCGCCCCCACCACCTCATCAGGCTGACCAGGCTGGGTCATTTGACATGGAGCAGTATTTACGGCATTTGGTTCGCCAGCAGGCGGCCAACCGCCGGGCACATGTACAGACCCATGATTGTTTGTACCAGATGAGCCTCAGCATGCAGAGCCAGGGCAGAGGTCGCATGGCCCGGGGATTGGCCCGAGGCCCAAGCGGGAGAGGTGCCCCCAGAGGCTCCCGGCGATGGAGAGGAGGCCCACGAGGACGAGGAGATGGCCGATTTGCTTGACTTCTTGGGAGGGAGTGGAGCTACATGACTGGGAGATCCCCAGATTCATATTTTGTTTATCATTTTTATGTTATGTTATTGTTTTGACTTGAGAGACTAATGTTTGTTTTTGTTGTTTCGATTGTCATTTGTACAGCGCATACATTTTTGTTTGAATTGTTGCGTTAGTGTTTATATCATTATTAACAATGATGTTTGAAATTCTGGAACCGTGTAGAGTTCTTCGTTTAGGAACATCGTCAAAAAATATATAAAACAAACAAAAATCATGATAAAGATAAAAATAGAAAAGAAAAAATGAACTGAGAAAAAGAGAGCAAATAAGGAAAAAGAAAGCAAGTAAAAAAAAGATGGGGAAAAGGAAAATAAGTTGTCTAGCTCAAAAAAACGGTATGCTTTTGAAAAGAGATGACTTCCAACTTTTCTTTGAAAAAATTCGCTGATCATAGCTATTTTTGGAAGAAATGTGTGTGTACACCCGAAGGGTAAACGCTGTGAAATTTCCCCGGACGCCCGAAATGGACTCGGATGAATGCACAAATTGATAAAAGAACATATTTTGGAAACATTGGGTTGACTAAAATAGAGGAAATGAATCCTGAGCCCTAGCATCACATGACCATAAAAATTTGACACTTGAGCATCCGCATAGGTGCATGCATGACCAGTTTTGCATAAAGTTTCCAAATCATCATTTTTGCATTTGTGTCATGGAAATAATGTGGGGCATCCCTTTTGTCCTTGAACCAAACCAGACCCTGACATGTATCATGTCTAGCCATTCTACAAGCCTTGAGCCAAAATCCTAACTCACCATAAACCTTGACCCAGGGTGAGAATGTCAATCCTTACCCTCGAAAGCAAAAAGAAAAGAGAGGAAATCCCCAATCAAAGAGTGGGAGAAAGCAAAAAGAAAAGAAAGGAAAATTCCCAATCAAAGAGTGGGAGAAAGCAAAAAGAAAAGAAAGGAAAATCCCCAATCAAAGAGTGGGAGAAAACGAAAAGAAAGGAAAGAAAATTCCAAGTCAAAGAAAAAAGAAAAAAAAAAAAAGAAGAATAAGGAAAGAAAGCTCCTGGTCAAAGAAACCAGAAGAAATGTGCAGAGAGGTCTTTGGACCAGACAATATCTGAACAATACAGAATTGTCACCAAATGAACAAAAGAAAGAAAAGGAAACCATGACCTAAAAGTGGTCTTCTCCCTTTGATTACCAACCAAAATCCTGTGCGTCAGTGACTTGTTCGCCTCGCGCAAAACCAAAATAGAAAAGGAAAAAGCCAAAAAACACGCAAAGGCCGAAAAGCCCACCAAAAGAACCCATTCCCAAGGGAAGTCCTATTGATCCATGATCACGCATGTAATTTTTGATTTGAAAGGAAATAATTTGCAAAGTCAAGTCATGATATATCTATGGTTCGGAATTAGGATGAAACACTTACCTGTGCAAGATTGATACACTTTGAGTGGATTTCTTCTATTTTTGTCGAACCCAGTGTTTCCTCTAAATGGTCATTTAGAAACGAAATGCTAACATCCAAAATCTCATTTATGGTTATGAAGGGATTTCATCAACATACTCTCCTTCCCCGGTAGACGCATTGTTTGTCACTCAAAAAAAGCATATGCTGCTCTAATCAGTTGGAATATTTGTCTCTTTGCTAAAGCATGTTTGCATTTTAGTGGAGAAAACACCGAGACTTTTTCAAGTCTCACAAGTTATCCAGAACTACGTAGGTCTGAGTTCCTCATTGGAGGATACGTAGGAGCAAGAGCCTTGCTTTTGTCGACCACACCACCTTTTGCTGTCATGACCCAAGAGCTGGTAGCCCGCGGAGACACCTTACGGTTATCCGCACCTCGTCATTCAGTGACCCCAAGAGTGATTGATGAGCAGAGGGCAATGTGGTCATCTGCGCCCTTTCCGAAGATGTCAACATCTTCTTGTGGGAGACTTTTTCAAGTCTCACAAGTTATCCAGAACTACGTAGGTCTGAGTTCCTCATTGGAGGATACGTAGAAGCAAGAGCCCTGCTTCTGTCGGCCGCCCCACAAGATCTGTCATACTGACCCTGAGGTCATGTGACATGCGGAGACAAAATTTGGTCATTCTGCACCCCTTTGCCATTCAGACAAAGTCGTGTCCGATGGCACGCAGAGACAAAATTTGGTCATTCTGCACCCTTTGTCATCCAGAGGCGGCGGGCCCGATGACATCCGGAGACAAAATTTGGTCATTCCGCGCCCCTTTGCCATTCAGACACAGTCGTGTCCGATGGCACGCAGAGACAAAATTTGGTCATTTTGCACCCTTTGTCATCCAGAGGCGGCGGGCCCGATGACATGCAGAGACAAAATTTGGTCATTCCGCACCCCTTTGCCATTCAGACACAGTCGTGTCCGATGGCACGCAGAGACAAAATTTGGTCATTCTGCACCCTTTGTCATCCAGAGGCGGCGGGCCCGATGACATGCGGAGACAAAATTTGGTCATTCCGCACCCCTTTGCCATTCAGACACAGTCGTGTCCGATGGCACGCAGAGACAAAATTTGGTCATTCTGCACCCTTTGTCATCCAGAGGCGGCGGGCCCGATGACATGCGGAGACAAAATTTGGTCATTCCGCACCCCTTTGCCATTCAGACACAGTCGTGTCCGATGGCACGCAGAGACAAAATTTGGTCATTTTGCACCCTTTGTCATCCAGAGGCGGCGGGCCCGATGACATGCGGAGACAAAATTTGGTCATTCCGCACCCCTTTGCCATTCAGACACAGTCGTGTCCGATGGCACGCAGAGACAAAATTTGGTCATTCTGCACCCTTTGTCATTCAGAGGCGGCGGGCCCGATGACATGCGGAGACAAAATTTGGTCATTCCGCACCCCTTTGCCATTCAGACACAGTCGTGTCCGATGGCACGCAGAGACAAAATTTGGTCATTCTGCACCCTTTGTCATCCAGAGGCGGCGGGCCCGATGACATGCGGAGACAAAATTTGGTCATTCTGCACCCCTTTGCCATTCAGACACAGTCGTGTCCGATGACACGCAGAGACAAAATTTGGTCATTCTGCACCCTTTGTCATCCAGAGGCGGCGGGCCCGATGACATGCGGAGACAAAATTTGGTCATTCCGCACCCCTTTGCCATTCAGACACAGTCGTGTCCGATGGCACGCAGAGACAAAATTTGGTCATTTTGCACCCTTTGTCATCCAGAGGCGGCGGGCCCGATGACATGCGGAGACAAAATTTGGTCATTCCGCACCCCTTTGCCATTCAGACACAGTCGTGTCCGATGGCACGCAGAGACAAAATTTGGTCATTTTGCACCCTTTGTCATCCAGAGGCGGCGGGCCCGATGACATGCGGAGACAAAATTTGGTCATTCCGCACCCCTTTGCCATTCAGACACAGTCATGTCCGATGGCACGCAGAGACAAAATTTGGTCATTCTGCACCCTTTGTCATCTAGAGGCGACGGGCCCGATGACATGCGGAGACAAAATTTGGTCATTCCGCACCCCTTTGCCATTCAGACACAGTCGTGTCCGATGGCACGCAGAGACAAAATTTGGTCATTCTGCACCCTTTGTCAATCGCGGCCGGCAAGCCCGTTGACATGCGGAGATTTACATCATCTTCAGCACTCACAAGATCTGTCATACTGACTTTTGAGTCACGCTGACGGGCGGAAATACCCGAGTGGTTATCCGTATAAACATTCTTTTGCTATCTGTAAGACAGAACGCTTGATAGCATGCAAAGACTGACATCGTCTTCTGCACCGTTTGTTCCCTCGGGAACAACAAGTCATTTGCATGTGGAGATTTTATGGTCACCCGCGACTCTCGTCAATCGAGAGGAACGAAATTAGTGTCTTATCTTTACTTTCCTTTTATCTCCAATAAAAGACAAGAGGGGCAACTGTCATACCCTAATTTCGTCCGGGGACCTTTGCTTGATGACATGCGACCTTTGTTTGGTCCTTGTAAGGTGCTTGGCACCCATCATTAGGCAATTTGTGAAATTCCAGGACATGCCGAAAAACAAAAGAAAATATTGATGCACAATCCGTAAAGGTTCCGTGACACACAGGAAATCAAATGGAAGCATCGTTGCATAATTAGTATGGTTCCGTAACATTCCGTAAGTCAAAAAGGGGATGATTATGTAATCCGCAAGGTTCCGTAACATTACGGAAAGAAAACAAGTATCGTTACGAAATTTGTAAGTTTCCGTAACTTTACGAAAAAAGAATCACCAAAAAAGTAGAGGGGGGTGTACTTAGTAAAAATGGGGGTGCAAATAGCAACCAGGCCCACTTGGGCCCTCCAGAATATTCCTCCAGAAGGCTGTTGCTTCTGGAGGAAGCAACCCTGCTCGCCTGGGCGAGCTGGGCGGCAAGCATCTACCCTATTTTGCTATAAATAGGGGAGGAAGTGAGAAGGAAAAGGGTTCAGCCCCTTAGGCACTTCTCTCTCTTTCGAATTTGCTTGGAAAAATCGTTTCCGTGAAGAAAATCTAAGCCAAGGCGCTTCCGAAACGTTTCCGTAACGTTTTCCGTGAAGAATTTCGCAAAGGTTTCAACCGTTCTTCGACGTTCTTCATTCGTTCTTCATCGTTCTTCGATCTTCAACGGGTAAGTACCTCGAACCAAGCTTTTCGATTCATTCTATGTACCCGTAGTGGTCCACATTGTGTTTTGTGTATTTCTATTCTCGTTTCATTTACTTTTTATACCCCCTCTTGACGTGCTTAAGCCATTTTATTTAAGTCATTTCTCGCTTAATCTAAAAACAAAATAAATTTCCACCGATCGTTTGAATTGTATTATCCGTTAACTTCGGTTAAAATGAATTCCGACCGTTCGGTCGTGCCGTAACCACGTTGAAAATCAAAAAGAGGTAAAATAATAATATAATAATCAAAAAATATCTTTTAGTAAAATAAAGCGGAAAATCAATCGGACGTTTTTTCTCTTTGGGATTTCTCATTCTTAATCGAATTGACTAATAACTAAGATGAAACTAAGGCTAAAATCAACTCGCCTAGTCAAGCTCGTCCACAAAAATAGGTTTTGAATTTTATCATTTAAATTTCTTACTAAGTAAATGGATCATTTTCAAGGTCCAACGCCTTAAAATGATCACCTCTTAAGTAAAAAAGAATCACTTGATAAGAAAGAACTACGTAGGTCTGATTTCCTCATCGCAAATTGAGGAATACGTAGGAGCAAAGGGAAACACCCTTGTCGACCACAAAAAGAGAAAAATATAAAAAGGGCATAAAGGATATAAAGACATAAAAAGGGAACGTAAAAATCAAAGTCATGTTTGCACATTCGATTAAAGGCTGTCGTCCCTTGTGACGGACGTGTGGGGTGCTAATACCTTCCCCGTGCGTAAATACAACTCCCGAACCTTTCACTTACAAGTTCGTAGATCGCGTCTTTTCCGGTTTTTCCGACGTTTTCCTCAAATAAACGTTGGTGGCGACTCCGCGTGTATTCCTTTCGTGGAACACGCATCCCGCGAGTCATGCATCGCCCTCCCACCGAAGGGTAGGTTGCGATAGTGTATAATCCAAACATGGTTGGTCTATAGCCTTTATCATGGTACCCAACACATGTAACCAAGAATGTGGTGTGACTTTCTTTTTGCTCTCTCTTTTTTTTGTTTTTTGTTTTTTTGTTTTTTTTTTTGCATAGTGGTTTGTTGATATCTTTCATGTAGTTTATAAACTTCATTCCACAGGGAGCATGCCAAGCCTTTCTCTTAACGAGATTAACTTGTCCTCAATAATGAGTTTTGTAAATAAATCGGCAAGTTGATCTTTTGTGGATACAAACTATAATTCCACAATACTCTTCTAAATGTGATCCCTTATGAAATGATGTTTTATTTCTATATGTTTGGCACGTGAATGCATGATAGGATTTTTGGAAAGATCTATGGTAGCAGTATTATCAAAAAGGATAGGAATGTTACACTCAAATAGGTTGTAGTCCTCAAGATGATGCTTGATCCATAGGAGTTGAGAACAACAACTTACAGCTGATATATACTCTACTTTTGTTGTTGATAAAGCTATTGTTCCTTGTTTCTTGCTCGTCCAATAAAATAAGCATCCACCAATGAAGTGACATTCTCCACTAGTGCTTTTTCATTCCACTCCATCTCCAACGAAATCAGCGTCGCAGCAACCAAATAACTTGTATTCTTTTTCTCTCTTAAAGTAGAGACCAAGGTTAGGAGTTCCAATCAAATATCAAAATATGTGTTTAACAGTAGATAAATGATTTTCCCTTGGTTCCTTTTGGAATCTAGCACAAAGACATACATTGAACATAATGTCAGGTTTGGACACAGTGAGATACATAAGAGATCATATCATTCCTTTGTATGTCTTTTCATCCACTTTCTTTGATTCATCATCCATTCCAAGTACAGTGGTTGGATGCATAGGAGTTTTCATATGTTTTCCATCGTCCATCTTAAACTTTTTTAGGAGTTCCTTCATGTAATTGATTTGATGTATGTATATGCCTTCATTTGCTTGTTTGATTTGAAGTCCAAGGAAGAACTTCAATTCTCCCATCATACTCATTTCGAACTATGCTTGCATGAGCTTGGAAAAATCCTCACAAAGAGAGTCATTAATAGCATCTAATATGTTATCATCTATGTCGCAACCAACCCTCTAGTGGGGGCACGAAAAGGCCTCCCGGATGGGCCAAGGGTGCGTCTTCCATTGAAGGAAAACACGTGGAGTCACCACCAACGTTTATTCGAGGGAAACGTCGGAAAAACCAATATGGAAATGGTCGAGGGTCTGCGTATTTTGAAAATGAAGGTTCGGGAGTCATTTACACACGAGGAATGTATTAGCACCCCATGCGCTCGTCACAAGGGACAGCAGCCTCTAATCGAGTGTGCAAATCATGACTTCAGTATTATTTATTTTCCCTTTTTATGTTTTTTATGTATTTTTCCTTTTTATATTATTTTTCTTTTTTTGGGGTCGACAAGGGTGTTTCCCTAGCTCCTACGTATCCTCGGGTGCGATGAGGAAATCAGACCTACGTAGTTCTTTAAGAACTGAAGGTTTGTTTGTTACATTGATTTTATCTTTTTTCAATGATTGATTTTAAAAAGTCGTGTAAGGCGTTGGACCTTGAAACGATCTTTTGATTTTTGAGAAGAGGAGAAAGAGTCGTTAAGGCATTGGACCTTGAAACGATCTTTTCAAGTTTGAAAGGCGGAGAATCATTAAGGCGTTGGACCTTTAAACAACCTCTTGATTTTTGAAAGGAGAGAATCGTTTAAGTTGTTGGACTTTTGGACGATCTCTTGATTTTTTTGATGAAATGAAGAAGTTTATGAGTAGGTTTTATTTGGTTTTGGCCCACTAATCTTCAATCCCTTTTTTAAGATAACTTGCGGCATTAATGACCGGTTAACACTTATTTTATATTGATGAAAAGAGTTTACGACACAAACGATCGGTCAAAATTTATTTAAGCAGTGATTAAACGAGATTACAACACAAGTGATCAGTTGAAATTCGTTTGAACAGTGATTAAGTGAGATTAGAACACAAATGATCGGTTGAATTTTATTTTAACAGTGATTAAACGAGATTACGGTATGAACGATTGGTCGAAACTCGCTTTAAACAAAGAAAAAGATCATTGATGGTCGAAGAAGGATATGTAGATGCATAAACAATAAAGGGGACCCTAAGGGTCCATAAATCAAATTCAAATCCTTAAAGCAAGCACTAAACGGATGAAGAATGAAGAATGAACGATGAACGAACGAAAAACGACCAAAGAACAAATGACGAACGGTGTAGGAATCGATCACAAATGCGATTCGACCTTGTTTTCTCTTCTTTCTTCTTCTTTTTGGACCTCTGGACTTCAGGGAACTTAGGGACCCTTCACTTCAGCCTTCCCACGCCTATTTATAGCAAAACAATCAGATGAAGGTAGCTCACCCAAGCGAGCTGAGCTCGCCCAGGCAAGCTGATAACTTTATCCTAAAGCAACCCTACTCGCCTAGGCGAGCTGGTTACTTCATTATGATGTTATCTAGGTGGCTCAGGGGCTGAAAAATTCCCTAAAAGTGACCCTTTTGCCCTCCTTTTGAGTATTTTGCACATTTCCTTCCGAAACGTCACAAACCCTACAGATTGCATGGCAATAGGTGTTTAGTAGCTCAATTCGGCTAGCAAGAATCCAAATGTTTGCAAATGATCATCCTCGGACAAAATTAGGGTATGACAATCTACATATATTTGGACGATTAGGAATTGATTTCCATAATCTTTGCGAAACAAAGTAGTATTTACTTTCCCTCTTATAAAACCATATTCAGTTAAAAAAGAACTTAACTTTTCATACCAAGCTCAAGGAGCTTGATTTAAACCATACAAAGTTTTATGAAGTTTGAAAACATGATGAGGATAGATAGAACTCTTAAACCCAAGGGGTAGTTCTACATAGACTTTTTCCTTGGTAATACCATTGAGGAACATGCTTTTTATGTCCATTTGATACAACATCATACCATGATGGGCAACAAAGGATTGTAAAATGTGTACAGCCTCTAAGCGAGCAACGGGAGCAAAGGTCTCAATATAATCTATGTCTTCCTATTGTGAGTATCCTTTGGCTACAAGCCTAGCCCTATTCCTCAAAACTTTACCTGTTTCATCAAGCTTGTTTCTAAACACTCACTTAGCTCCAACAGCTGATTTGCCTTTGGGGAGTTCCAAAAGCTTCTAGACATTGTTCTTCGGAAACTGGTCCAGCTCTACTTGCATTGCTTTGACCCAATGTTCATCAAACATAGCATCATCTATGTGTTTTGGCTCAATCTTTGATAGTAGCACTGTATGCTTGAGAGAGTTCCTTGTTTTCACTTTGTCCTTAGGATCACCAATGATTTGAGGCTTTGGATGATGTTTTGTTAGCAAGGGTCCTATTGGTTCTCTGACTTTTTTAGGTTGATCATCCACTGGTCTGTTGGACGCAAGCTCATCTTGGCTAGACGCAGAAGAACACTTGACGATATTTTCTATTTTCATCTCTGGAAAAGAATTATCCAGCTCTAACATTGTAGTGTCAAACTTGTTGTCATTAAATCTTACATGAATAGCCTCTTCTACAATAAAGGTTCTAGAGTTGTACACTCTATATGCCTTGGACGATTTGGAGTATCCAAGTAAGATTCTAGAATCGCATTTGGAGTCAAACTTTCCAAGGTTATCCTTGGTGTTTAAGATGAAAAATTGACATTCAAATGGGTGGAAGAGATGTTGGGCTTACGCCCTTCCACAATTCATAGGGAGTCTTCTTTAAGAGAAGTTTTATATAAATTCTGTTTTGTAAAAAATAGGCAATTTTATTGCTTCAGCCCATAAGTGTTTGGGAGTTGAGTGATCGTTAAGCATTGTTCTTGCCATTTCTTGAAGAGATCTATTTTTCCTCTCGACAACTCCATTATGTTGTGGTGTTCTTAGAGTGGAAAAGTTATAGTGAATACCATTTTGTTCACAAAATTTTTCAAAAAGATCATTTTCAAACTCTCCCATGTGATAACTTCTTATTGAAAAGATACAAATGTCTTTTTCATTTTGAATCTTTTTACAAATTTCATAAAAGGTATCAAAAGACTCATCCTTGTGGGTTAGGAACCAGACCCATGTCCATATGGTGTAATCATCCACTATGACCAAACCATACCTACGTCCAGAGAGGGATGCAGTCTTAGTGGGTCCAAATAGGTCAAGGTGTAGGAGCTCTAAAGGCCTAGAAAGGAAAACAACATTTTTGGCTTTAAAAGAGCTTTTTACTTGTTTCCCTTTCTAGCAAGTTTCACAAAGAGAATCATCTTAATTTGAAAGCTTTGGAAGTCCTCTTATGAGACTATGCTTTTGAAGCTTTGAGATTACCCTCAAGCTAGCATGTCCAAGCTTCTTATGCCATACCCAATGATGCTCTTTGACTTAGAGTAAGCATGACACCTTTTGACTGGACAGATCACCAAGTTTACTCTTATAGAGATTTCCTTGTCTCTTAGCAAAGAAGACTGAAGAGTTGTCCTTGTTTTGGATGATACACATACCCTTGTTAAAGGTGACATTGTATCTATTTCACATAATTGACTTATGCTCAACAAATTGTGCTACAATACTTAACAAGTAATACATTATTTGTAGGAGGATAGGGAGAAATGCATACTTTACCTACACCAGTTATCAGATCTTTTTGATTCCTTCCAAAAGTGACCACCCCACCAGACATAGGGCTAGGGATTGGAACATAGATTTTTTGCATGTCATGTGTCATGAGCAACCACTGTCCAGGTTCCATGATTGGTGTTTCTTTCCTACCATCAAGGAGATCTACAACAGGAATTATTTTTTTCTTAGGTACCAAAATTTTTTTGGTTCCTTTTTTCTTGTTAGCATATGGGTGTTAGTAAGCGCTGGACAGACCCCTTTGATGTAGCTCCATGTAGAGCTTGTAGGCCTTGGATCTTCTTCATCAATGGAGTCCTTTGCTTCTTGAAGATCAATGGCAGTGGACTAGAGAAAGAGGAAAGGTGATTGGAGACGCCACTTCAAGGAGAAGATGAGTCAAGAACAAGTTCACCATAAGAAGCCATGGATAAGAGCTTGAAGGTAAGAGAAGATGAGTGGAGGGAGAGGGAGAGAAGGGGCACGAAATTTATGCCTCAAATGAGGTCTGAACTTTAAAGTGTAATTTCTCAAATGATCAAAGTGAAAAAAAAGCACACACAAGGCCTCTATTTACAGCCTAAGTGTCACACAAAATTGGAGGGAAATTTGAATTTCTATTCAAATTTCACTTGAATTTGAATTTGAATTTGTGAAGCCAAAATTTCACTAATTATGATTAGTGAATTTTAGCTATGGTTCAGCTCACTAATCCAAGATCAAATCCAAGATTCTCCACTAAGTGTGCTTAGGTGTCATAAGGCATGTAAAGCATGAAGGGCATGCACAAAGTGTGACTATATGATGTGGCAATGGGGTGTAGCAAGCAAATGCTCACCTCCCCCTTAGGATGGTCCAAAATTTAATTGGATTGGGCTTCTACCAGTTCAATTAAATTTCTCTCCCAACACACACACATTAAATAGTGCACTTAATGCATGTGAAATTACAAAGCTACCCCTAACACAAAAACTAGTCTAGGTGCCCTAAAATACAAGGGCTGAAAAATCCTATGTTACTAGGGTACCCTCCCTACACTATAGAGCTCTATATACAAGGCCCAAAAATAATGAAACACTAATCTAATATGTACAAAGATAACTGGGCTCATACTTAGTCCATGGGCCCAAAATCTACCCTAAGGCTCATGAGAACCCTAGGGCATTCCCCTGCATCTTTGGCCCAATCTTCTTGGAGTCTCCTAGCCATGGCTATGGTGATGGGTCCCCTCCTTGGGAGGATTGCATCACCCTTGGTGGGTTGCCCTTTTCAAGGAGGTCCTTACACTTGTGAGTTTCATGACCCACTTTTACCCAAAAATAACAAACAGTGACTTCTTCACCATGTACAATCTTGTTGTCTCTAAAACCATGCCCAGATTTGTCTTTGGGGTTTCTTTGCACCTTAATAATCTTGTTAAGGCTTCATGACCACCAAAAAATTTCCTAGTTTTTCTCTTAGGGTTTCTATCTCCTCATAGAGTTTTACAATCTCAGGAGGTAGTTCCCTCAAGACCTCATGTTCCTTAAGCTTATAGTTCAGATCAAAAGACATCTTTTTGTAATGCTGACAATCTGCCTAGAGATATGAGTTTTTATTTCTCAGCTTATTAAGTTCATTATTAACAAGGATGCATTCTTTTTAAAGCAAGAATTTTTGTTTAAGCATTTCCTTGTGTCCTTATTCTGAATCATCAAGAGTTGTGATTAACGATTTTCCCTTTCTTCCAAGTCTTGAAAAACCTTAAGAAGAGTTTTTCATCCACTAGATACCTTTTCGTCCAATAATGTTTTGACTTCCACACAAACAGAGGCATCTTATACACTACTAGGCTAGGTGGTTTCTAGTACAAAATCAACTAAGTGAACTTGAAGAGCTTTCTTGAAAACATTTATTTAATTTTCTATAATCTTTAGAAATGCGAGCAGAGATAGATAAGAGTTGATTGTATCCTTTAATTAACTCATCTCTAGATTCGAATATTACCTCTTCAGCATCAGAGTTGACAGTGTCCTTAGGCTGAGAGTCCTCATCATCTAAACTCGTGTCCAGTGTTGGTTCTACCTTACTGGTGGACACATCAGCTATCAGACATAGATTGGCTTCTTCTTTACTATCCTAGTTAGATGAGGAATCATCTAAGTCCTCCCAAGTGCTTATGAGGCTCT
Source organism: Glycine max (assembly GCF_000004515.6). Lineage (NCBI taxonomy): Eukaryota > Viridiplantae > Streptophyta > Magnoliopsida > Fabales > Fabaceae > Glycine > Glycine max. The sequence continues at coordinate 37,467,675 of NC_038250.2, read as the reverse complement.
TTTTTTGAACTTGAAGAATTTCTTCTTCTTATCCTTTGGCTTTTCAAGGTCAAGACATTCCAACTTGAAATGCCCTGGTTTCTAGCACTCATAATAGATGATTGGACTTTTCTCTTTCTTCTGTTAGGATCTTTTGGATGATCCATTGAACTTGGAGGAGTTCTTGTTTCTCCACATCTTTCTGATCTTTCTTGTGATCAAACTTAGTTCATAATCTTCTTCATCAGAGTCATCATCATCGGATTCTTTTTCTGAAGCATCATTTATGGCAAAGACTTTGGATGATGACTCTTTCGATGCAAAGTTACATTTTGGTTTTTGAACTATAAGGGCTAGTGATTTCCCTTTCTTTATTCCTTCATCTTGAGAAAGCTCTTGCTCATGAACATTAAGGATTCCGATGAGCTCTTCGGGGGTCATAGAATCAAGATTCTTAATGGCTCTTAATGCTATAACTTGTGGTCTCCACTTTTTAGATAAACTTCATAAGATTTTATCAATGTGATCATAATTATCATAATGTCTACCTAGAGAGTGAAGCTCATTTAGAATGGTTTGGAAGCGTCCAAACACGGTTTGTATATCTTCTCCCCCTTCCATGGTGTAGAGTTCATAATTACGTGTCAGAAGACTCTTTTTTTGCATTTTACCTCAGAGGACCCTTCGTAGGTAATGGCTAAGTTGTCCCAGGTCTATTTGGCGCTTCTGAAGTTGTGAACTTTGGAGTACTCTTCTTGAGATAGAGCACACAACAAAGCATCTCTTGTTAGAGAATTGAGAAGAAATATGGACTTATGTCCATTCGTCCCTAGGGATCTCATTTCTCTGAGCTTCTAAAGGAATGTGATTGCCTTTTTCTATAATGTCCCACATATCGATGTGAGTAGATTCACAAAGACAATCATTCTTTCCTTCCAATAGTCGTAGTTGTCTCCCTTGAACATAGGGGGCTTGTTCATAGCATATCCTTCTTCAATCGTTTCAGGAGTTTTCTTTCCTCTATTATGTTAAGAGCTCAACCTAGAGGCCAAGCTCTGATACCAACTGAAGTACCTAAAACACACTAGAAGGGGGTTAAATAGTGTGATGGATAAAACTTAGTATTTCGAAAACTATAAATCATTTTTCTCAAAACAAATATCATTGGACGAAGGGTTTCATCCAAGGGGTTCAAAATAACTTTTTGCTTAGAAAAAAAGTTCACAAAACCTAAATATGATAATGTAGAAGCAACTTAAAAAAAAGAACTAGTTATATAGAAGCAGTAATAAAAACTCAAAGGTTTTATACTGGTTCTCCCCAACTCATGGGCTACGTCCAGTTCTCCTTCAAACCTTGAAAGGTTCCACTAATGAAATCTATGATTACAACCAAGTATTGCCTATGACACTTTTGGCTACAATGAGTACTCTCTAGGAAACTCCTACCACTACACTTAATCTCCCCCTAAGATTAAGACCCAAGTATTCTTTGTCACTAAGCCACCCCTGGCTTTCATAGACAGTATATGTGTTCGGCTTCCATCAAGTGCACCGGATTGCACAAGTAGTATAAAATGGTAAGAACCGAGTATCGAACTCTCGGGGAACTTGTGTTATTCGGTAAGTTATTTCAGCAAATAAGTGTCTGGTGTGTAAAGATAAGTGTGCATATGAACAGGTGTATAAACTATCTGTGCAAAAAGAAAGAAAAACACGCGAGAGAAATGATGTGTAAAAACAAGTAGAAACACATTGGTCTTCCTAATAGGTGCATGATGCTGAAAAGATATTCTCTAGCTAACAATGCTCATGTGTTCTTATGGTGTCTCCTGAGATACTAAACCCCGATTCCTCATGATAGTTTAGCCTAATCTTGATTAAGCATCATCCGCAGATTCCTCTTATAAGACTAAACTCAATCAGGACTGCATTAAGACACACATACACAACTAACTTATCGCACCCCGATTCCTAGTGATAGTGCGATAACTTAGCCCTGTACTATCAAGGACTTTAGAGTCAGACCAATTTCCACTGTTGAATGACCCTAACAAAGCATGCATCTACGTGATCAAGGTAAAGGCATACTGGAGTGAAAAGCAGATAGCACAAAGAACACACAAAACATCATTAAATAGATAAAAATATATTTACATCAGGTACCTACAGGGAAGATCCAATAGAGGATTTAACTTTCCATACCAGGAAGCCTTCTTAACAACAAAGAGAAGAACAAGATGAAAGATTGCAAAAATAAAAGTGGTGAGGATGTCTCCTTCACCTCTAGGATCTCACAATCACTCACAAACTCATCTCTAGCTCTCAAATCGGCTCCTGCTTCAAGCTCTGGTCTCTGCAGATCTTCACACAGCAAAATCTCTCAAAACTCTCTGGAACATGGACATTTCTCTCTCTAAAAACTCTAGACATGCAAAGCTCTGAATCTCAGTCCAAACTCCTCTCTCTAAAATCTAATTTCAGGCTTAAATAGGTGATCTTGTTCGTCCTCGTGTGCTTAGCTCAATTATGGACCGCTTAGCGCACATTAGTGAATTTTGGCTTAGCGCGTGCCTTTCTCCCTTAGCGGATGAACTGAAGTGGTGCGCTTAGTGAGATGAAGCGGTGTGCTTAGCGAACTCGGTTAGCGCAGCATGCTTGCTTAGCGAGTTCATCGCGTTTTCTAGAAAACACAGTTCGTTTTCTTGCACTTTTCAAGCCTCTAAAAGGCATATTAGACATGCAATGTGTGCATAATACTTAATACAGTACACAAGCGTATATAGTCCTAATCTTAAATTAATTTTAACAAAACATAAAAACCCTAAAAATCTAAAACTACAGTTGAAGTCTTCTACCCTAAAGTTTAGACAAGAAAAAGAGAAAAAGAATCAAGGAACTTACTTGGATTGTTAATGCTTTGGGATTGGAAGTAGACAACGCAAAGAAAAAACACAGATGCAAAATGCGCAAATTTTTGGAGAGAGAGAGAGTGCAGAGAAGGAGTTTCCAAAATTTGGAAAGTGTGAGTGTAATTGTTGTTACACTCACTTAAGCAGTTTTCGACACTTTCGCTTAGTGGAATGCTGCGCTAAGCGAGCCAGAGAGACGTTTGGTTTCTCAACTAGGCTCGCTTAGTGGACCTGCGCCCTTAGCTGACATTTCAAATTCAAAATCAGTTTTTTTTTTTTTTTGAACATAGGCTAGGCTTAGCGCGAGGATAAGACTGCTTAGCGAGGTTTGCAGATCCGAAAAGCTGCAACTCTCGCTAAGCTAGGCTCTGGCTAGCTTAGCTAAAATGATGCATCTTAAGTACAGAGGAGCATGCGCTTAGCTGATAAGGACTCGCTTAGCGCTCATGTTGCCGCAAGGAATACAACTTAGTCGCCATGACTGGCGCTTAGCTTCATGAACCCCAGTTCTAGCCGCAAGGAATTTAGGTTGGCGACAATAGGTCATGCTTAGCCAAGGATAAGCTGTCGCTTAGCGATTAGGCTGTAGCCGAATTCAGATCGAATTGAAGTTGGCTTAGCTCATCCTTGGCCAGCTTAGCAGACCAAATCATCCTCAGATGCAAGGGTTAGGCGCTAAGCGCTTGAGACTCGTGGCTTAGCGCATGACCAAAGATGCGCTTAGTGCGAGGCTCGCACTTAGCGAAAGAACTATTTTTCAGAAAAATGTTTTCTAAGTTATATATCAGTCCTTTTCTCAACAAATTGAAACCCTTATGTTAAACATTCAAAGATAGGCTGATTTACTCCTATGAACAAATTATACAGCAAGTTCCAAGTGATCTAATGCATGAAAACAAAAAATAGCATAAATTAAAAACTAAGTTGCCTCCCAGGAAGCGCTTCTTTAACGTCATTAGCTTGACGCTTTTACCTCACTGGGTGATCTTATGCTTTGGTTCTTACTTTCAGAACCTCTTGACCTCCTTCCATTACCTGTAAGCAAACATTGTGTTCTGGAGCAGGCTTGTCTTCAACAAACAAATCAAAATCAATTTTCTGATCTTCAAAACCTAGCTCCAGCTTCCTCTTCCCCATATCAACTATGCAACTTGCGGTCAACATGAATGGCCTTCCCAATATTACAGGGATGTCAGTATCTTCAAAGATATCCATTACGACAAATTCTGCTGGGAAGATAAAATGTTTTACTCTGACCAACACATCTTCAATTACTCCATATGGCCTGGTAATGGAGCGGCCAGCTAATTGTAAAGTCATTTGGGTGGGCATTATTTCCAACTCTCCCAATCTTCTACACATGGAGAGTGGCATCAAATTGATACTGGCTCCCAGGTCAATAAGAGCTTTTCCCACATTGACTTCTCCAATTGAAAAAGGAATAGTTACATTCCCAGGATCTTTATGCTTGGGTGGAAGGATCTTCTAGAAGAGAGTGGCATCTGCTGCAAAGCTTCTCCGAAGGGCATGGTTATTTCCAGTTTCCTGAAAATGTCTAAAAATCTCGCCAGATGACGATCTTTTTCCTTCTTGGAAGCTACCACAGGATATGGTACTTCCACACCTTCATACACTGCTTTTTCACTTCTACTCTTCTTTGCATTCTTTTTATTTTTTTTCTTCTTTTTCATTTTTTTCATTTTCTACTTCCTTTTCTTTTTCTTGGTCCTTCAATTCTTTATTCTTGACCATTATTTGTTCCTTTTTTTCTTGATTACTTTCACCTCTCACCTCATTTCTCTTGTAATCAGTACCTTTCTTGTCATCAGTTTTTTTCTCATGCACAACACTATCCTCATCCTCAGTCTCCACAAACCTTTTACTCCTTGTCATCATAGCTTTGCATTCCTCCTTGGGATTCTGCTTTGTATTTGCCACAAAACTATTGGATGACTCGTCAGCTATATGCTTGGCCAGTTGTCCCACCTGGACGTCAAGGTTCTTCAGTGCTGACTCAGTGCTTTTATGGTTTGACATTGTTACCTGCATAAACTGAGTCAAGGTCTCCTCCATCTTAGTAGTCCTCTAGAATATGTTAGGTCCTTGTTAGATTGGCCTGCTTGAAGGCCCACTCTGGTCTTTGTTGAACTGGTTACCAAGGTGTGTCCTCCACTATCCTTGTTGATTATAGGGACCCTGTTGGAAGCCTGAAAATCCTCCTTGAGTATACCCTTGTCGTTGTTGATTTCCCATATAATGAATTTCTTGAGTGTTTTCTTCAGTGGGGATACATTGGCCTATTTCATGAGCCTCACCACAGATGGTACAACTTGTGACCTGCAAAACAGAAGAATGCGTAGGTTGACCCCATAGACAACTTAGTTGGCAACTTACCGAGTGTTTCTGTTAAAATCTCAAGTTTCTTAGAAAGCAACTTGTTATGTGCCAATAAAACGTCATGTGATGATAGCTCTATCAAGCTTTTCTTCGTGGGTTGATGGGTTCTATCTCGTAGAATGGCTTGATCACTGGCTAACATGTTCTCAATTAGCTCAGTTGCTTCTTTCGGGGTCTTCAGTTTTATCTTACCCCCTACAGAAGCAACTAACAATTGCTTGGTTTGTGGTCTCAGCCCATCTATAAACATATTCAATTGGATTAGCTCGGAAAACCCATGAGTGGGAGTTCTTCTCAACAAGCCTCTGAACCTCTCCAATGCTTCACTCAGAGATTCATCAGGAAATTGATTAAATGAAGAGATTGCAGCTTTCCCTTCCGCAATCTTGGACTCTGGGAAGTATTTTTTTAGGAACTTTTCAACAACTTCTTCCCAGGTTTTCAACCTATTACCTTTGAATGAGTAGAGCCACCTCTTGGCTTCTCCTGCCAACGAGAATGAGAAAAGGCTGAGCCTAATGGCTTCATCTGGTACACCGGCAATCTTAACAGTGTTGCATATTTCAATGAATGTTTCCAAGTGTGCATAGGGGTCTTCATAGGTAATCCCTGAAATAAGTTCCCCTGTATTAAATGAATTAAGGAATGTGGGTAGTTGAAGTTGTTAGCTTGCACTTCAGGACGTGCAATGCTGGTGAAACATTGTGGTGCTGAACTACTTGAGTAATCCTCAAGGGTAATCCTCTGGTCATGCTCTTCTGCCATGGTAATGACTTCAGGTAATTGAGTGGCGGATTCCCTTGATGATGGTGAATCAGGTGATAATAAGTCAGAGAAATGAGTCTCCTCCTCAAGAATGGATGCAACTGTTCTGTCTTGTAGAAGTTTCCTTCTCCTTTCGGCTCTGTTCCTTCACAATGTAGCCTCAATTTCTAAGTCCAGAGGAACTAAATTGTGTGTGGGAGATCTATGCATATACAATACTAACAGAACATCGGTTATCCAGTTTAACAAGAAAAGACAAATAGGAATTAAGAATAAATATTCACAAAAACAATCAAAGAATAACAAATAAAGAATAGACACCAAAAGACGAACTAACTTCCCAAATAAAAAGAAGTTCCCCGGCAACAACACCAAAAACTTGTTCGGCTTCCGACAAGTGCACCGGATCGCACAAGTAGTATAAAACGGTAAGAACCGAGTATCAAACTCTCGGGGAACTTGTGTTATTTGGTAAGCTATTTCAGCAAATAAGTGTATGGTGTGTCAAGATAAGTGTGAATATGAACAGGTGTATAAACTATCTGTGCAAAAATAAAGAAAATCACGCGAGATAAATGATGTGTAAAAACAAGTAGAAACGCGTTGGTCTTCCTAATAGGTGCTTGATGCTGAAAAGATATTCTCTAGCTAACAATGCTCATGTGTTCTTATGGTGTCTCCTGAGATACTAAACCCTGATTCCTCATGATAGTTTAGCCTAATCCTGATTAATCATCGTCTGTAGATTCCTCTTGTAAGAATAAACTCAATCAGGACCGCATTAAGACACACATACACAACTAACTTATCACACTCTGATTCCTCCTGATAGTGCGACAACTTAGCCCTGTACTATCAAGGACTTAAGAGTCAGATCAGTTTCCACTGTTGAATGACCCTAACAAAGAATGCATCTATGTGATCAAGATAAAGGCATACTGAAGTGAAAAGCAGATAGAACAGAGAACACACAAAACATCATTAAATAGATAAAAATATATTTACATCGGGTACTTATAGGGAAGATCCAACAGAGGATTTAGCTTTCCATACCAGGAAGCCTTCTTTACAACAATGAGAAGAACAAGATGAAAGATTGAAAAACTACAAGTGGTGAGGATGTCTCCTTCACCTCTAGGATCTCACAATCATTCACAAACTCATCTCAAGCTCTCAAACCGGCTCCTGCTTCAAGCTCTAGTCTCTGCAGATCTTCACATAGCAAAATCTCTCAAAACTCTCTGGAACTTGGACCTTTCTCTCTCTAGAAACTCTAGACATGCAAAGCTTTGAATCCCAGTCCAAACTCCTCTCTCTAAAATCTGATTTTAGGCTTAAATAGGTGGCCTTGTTCGTGCTCGTGCGCTTAGCGTAATTATGGACCGCTTAGCACACATTAGTGAATTTCGGCTTAGCGCGTGCCTTTGTCGCTTAGCGGATGAACTAAAGCAATGCGCTTAGTGAGATGAAGCAGTGCACTTAGCGAACCTGTACAACTCATCTTCTTCCAGAGTCTTCCTCGCGCTTAGCCCATGAGTGTTGCGCTTAGCGAAAGCTCACTAAGCCAGCAGATTGGCTAAGCAAGAAGGTGAAAAACAACACTTTTCAAAGCTTGCCTAATTAACCTGAAATTGGGAGAAAATAATTATTAAACACACAAAATGGAAGTACTAAGTATTTATTACCTATACTTAACAGAAAATACTTATAACACTACAAAATAACCATAAATTGGAAGAGTTTGACACAATTTATACAAGTTATATACACAAAAGTTAGTCGTATTCACCGACTAACAATATGTTTAATAGAAAATGAATTCTAATTACTCAATGAGTGTTTACACAATAAGCTTGAATACAATGAAACTCGCTAACTTAGCAAAGCTAAGATTCATTCAATTTGCTCAAGTTTCCTTCGTCTAGTGGACTGACAGCGTTACAACACTTATTCGTTTTGTCTCAGAATAATCTCTTTTTTTTAACAATCTTAACACAAACATCTTCAGGCTTTATATAAACTTCAAAGCTTCAAGCCATTGAGGAATCCCAGCTAGCCGATGTATAATAGCTTTGGCGCTTGACACGAGGTTGCTATTGTGTAAAGAGAGAGTGGGGACCACAAATGCTTTCTGCACCATTTCCTCATAGAAGTATAGTTTGTCGGTGTGGCCTAGTACTCAAAGCTGACTTTCAACATATAGATTGAAAGAAACATTAACAACATAAGACAAAAGGAATTAAGAATGTCAAGACAAGACATTTTAAATCTTCCCTTTTGTGCGTTATAGCACAAGTTTCTTACTGAATCTATGGACGTTACATTCTTGTGATTGTTTCCAGTTCTTAAAGATCAAGTAATTGTTTCATTGCTTTTGCATTGCGAGCCAAGTGCGAAGGCATTTGTGTTCTCAGGGCTGGACGCAGAAGCAATATTGTCCAATGATTAATACTTTGCCTATTGTTCAAAACCTTTTTGTTCATGTTGTTCTGCTTGTATCTAGTAGAGATAAAATAATCTATAACTTAAGCATGAAAGGTTAGTACATAAAATATATACTTTGTTAACATCAAAATCTTAGGGAGTTAATTGTTTCGTACAGTCCAATGTGACTTGGACACTACTAGACTCAACATGAGTGATTTAAGTCCAGTGGATGCAAATAAAAATAACTCAACATGTAAACACTAGTTTTGGTAATAAGTGGATGTGGTTGTTTTAACAACGTGTTGGATGCTAAATATATCTTAATAAAGTTATTTTCCACTTATGGCAGGCACATACTTACTAGAGCGGTAGAGTATCATTTAATAACATGTTAGCTCATTTATGTATTAGGTCATGTTTACTTAACTATAACTCATTAGTCCATCAATAATTTGTAATTATCAAATCCAAGGTAGGATGAATCATCTAATGGTTAATGGACCGTTCAGAGCTAACATATTCAAATTAGATATCTTATTTGACAAAGAATAAGGCCTCAATCATAATAGGAATATTTACACTTAATTCACAAAATTAAAAAATTACCTAAAATCATAACAACATTTAATCTTTTGGATTAAATTAAATTTTTAATTCATTATTATATTAGTACAATATAAATTATAAAAAGTTTTCTTAAATGTGGATAAATTTAATTTTTCCTTTTATGTTGATACTATATATGTAAATTTAGTATTATATATAAATAAATTTAATTCAGAATAATATTTTTTTGCAAAAGTAAGTAGGAATATTTACACTTTACTTACAAGAATGGAAAATTTACCTAAAATCATAGTAACCTTTAATTTTTTGCATTAAATTAAATTGTTTAATTCATTATTATATGAGTACAATATAAATTATAAAAATGTTTTCTTAAATCTGGATAAATTTAATTTTTCCTTTTATGTTGATATTACGTGTAAATTTAGTAATATATAAATTATATTATATATATCATGTATAAAATCAAACTCTAGACATGAAAATTTTTTTATTAAATCAAGAATGGGATTTTACACTTAATTCACGGGATTGAACAATTTACCTAAAACTATATTAACATTTAGATTATTAGAGTTAAATTAATGTTTTTTTAATTTATTGTTATTATACTTTTAATATAAATAAAAATTCTATTGTTTATTAACATGTGACTTAATTAACTTATAGAATATGTTATTTTATCCAAAGATGGGATGAACATTCTCTTATGAAATGAAGTAGGGAATGTATGAAAGCATACCATTGACGCATGATTTATTGTGAAATTTTGCATTATCTTACAAATTTGGACAAGAAGATTTTACATTAAGTATTTAAGTTGTTTTGACATTTAAAAAAACTTTATTTATTAAAATTAAAAATTTATATTTTGTTAACCTGATGAAAATTAAAATTTTAAATCAAGCTCTTGGGATGAATATTTTTTTATTAAATCAAGTAGGAGAGTTTATACTTCACTTACAGGAATGAACAATTTACTTAAAATTACATTAATAATTAAATTATTAGAGTGAGATAATTTTTTATAACTTATTGTTGTTGTGCTTTTAATATAAATAGAAATTTTCTTGCTTAATGACATGAGACTTAACAAATCTATTGAATATGTTATTTTATCTAACATGAGATGATTATTTTCTTATGAGATGAAGCGGAAAAAATTATAAAAACATAGGGTTAATGCATGATTTATTGTAAAATTTTACATTATCTTTCAAATTTGGACAAAAAGTTTTTTAGTTAAGATATTAAATTGTTTTGGATTTTAAAAAGCATTTTTATTACAATTATAAAATTATTATGAAAAACTGAGTTTTTAAGTCCAACTCTTGGTGATGTGAACCTGAGTAGGAGTGGATCGTTTGATACAGGCTACGGAGGTTTTGGATGACGCCACTTCCAGTGAAGGAAGATAAGTCAGGGTAGACGCCACTTCCGATGAGAATCATGAACCTGGCCAAATACAGGCTAAAGGCCCAAGTGGAGAAGGACGAAGGCCTAAGTGGAGAAGGACAAAGCCCCCGAGTGGAGAAGGATGAAGGCCCAAGTGGAGAAAGATGAAGGCCCAGAGGCAGAGGCACTATCAAGACAATTGATGTTGCTGAAGGCCCAAACTAATTTGAAGGCCCAAGTTAAATATGTTTTTAGTTATAATTTTTATTTATTGTAGTTTTGGCCCAACCTATTTAGAAGGCCCATGTCTATTTTTATCTTTTTGTTCAGATACACTATAAGTATTGGTTTTTATTTTCAATAAAAGAAAACTTTTGACATTTGATAAAATTTGGTGAGAGTTTCTCTCTGAGTTCCTTGTTGAACCAATCTCAGACTTATCAAGGTAATCCTTGTGGCGTCTACCCTGACTTATCTTCCTTCACCGGAAGTGGCGTCATCCAAACCTCCGTAGCCTGTATCAAACGATCCACTCCTACTCAGGTTCACATCATCTGGTATCAGAGCTTTGGCTCTTGATACAGGTTCTATCTTATCCTATTATTTTTCTTTGTAATTTGTCCAGGTTCGTGTTTGGTCCTTGTTCTGTTATTTGTTTTCTTGTTTGCGTCTTGTTGCGTTCTTGTTTATGTCTTTGTTTCATTCTTGTTCTTGTCACGTTTGTGTTCTTGTTGTTGTTCTTGTTTCTAGTGTCTTTCAGACTTTGTGTCATAAAAAAATTGTTTGGGTTCTGTTTCAAGTAAAAAAAAAAGTTGCAGAAATTTTGAAAAAAAAAAAAAGAGAAGAAAAGAAGAAAGAGAAAAAAGAGAAAGTGGGTGTTTGATCTTTGAACACGAAATTGAGGCAGTTAGAGGCTTTTTTTTTGGCAGAAAATCGTGTACCAAATCCCCTTATCTAGATTCTCCTCTAAATTCTGAGCGTTTTGATATATAGTGGGCCTCAAACGGACAATCGTAGCAAAAGTTATGAGCATTTGAAGTTTACTTGTCATATCTGTGTTATCTTATCTGTTATCCTATCTGTTATCTTATTTGTTATCATATCTGTTTTCCAAATTAAATCTAATTTGTTATCCAAATCTGATCTATTATCCAAATCAAATCAAATCAAATTTTTTTATCCAAATCAGATTTGTTATCCAAATCTAATCTGTTATCCAAATCAAATCCAATCTGCTATCCAAATCAAGTCCAAGTTGTTATCCCAAATCAAATCTGTTACTCTGATTATTATATTGTCTTTCCTTTTATTTTATATTACCTTGTGTGTCTAATTCGATCCATCCAGGAAGTTAAGAGGGAGTGAGTGGTAAAAGGCAAGAGTGAAAACATCACACAAAAGCCTATTTTGAGAGCATCAAACACGAGTGAACTACCATCAAAGAGAGAAACACGTGAGTAGAGTGTGGTGAGGTCCTGATTTTTTTTTTTAATTTACTGCAAAATTCTTTGTTCCTTAATCATGGCAAGAGCTGGTGACAATGGTGGTGTATATCATCAACTGGACGAATCTCAACGCTTATTTCTGGACGCGTGGACTACACAAATGCAACGTTTGTTGAACCGTAACAAAGAAAAGCCCTACAGACAAATAGCCAAATCTTCCTCATTTACTCTTAAACCTCTATCCCCTAGAGAAGTGTGTGATGACCAAATCAAAATGGAAGAAAAGAGAGAACAAGAGAAAGAAAATAGTGAGGCACTACAAATGAATATGAAAAAGAAGAGTGATACACCCGAGGAAAAGAGTGATACACATGAGAGAAAATTTAATTATTTTGCAGAGGCGAGTGAAGTGAGGAAAGTGTTACCTGCTCATGAACCACTCAATCTACAGTATTGCAAAGACAGTAAAATTTCTACTGATAATTCTAATGAGTTTACTATTTCTATTTCTCCTAGTGTTCAACCATTATTGCAGGAATTTAAAAATGTCTTTCCTAAGGAGATTCCTCATGGACTACCACCTTCAAGAGGCATAGAACATCAAGTTGATCTCCTCCCCGGAGCTTCATTGCCTAACAGGCCAACTTACAAAAGCAATCCCCAAGAGACTCAACGTAAGGATGCACATGCCAAAATTGAGTATGTGAAAAGATTGTATGACCAAGTGAAGGTGCAAATTACAAAGAAGAATGAAAACTATGCCAAGCAAGCCAACAAGAAAAGGAAGGAAGTGGTACTTGAACCCGGTGATGATCCTGGACATTTGAGGACAAATGTTTTCCAAGAAGGAGGGAATGATGAGAATCATGAAACTGGCCAAATACAGGCTAAAGGCCCAAGTGGAGAAGGACGAAGGCCTAAGTGGAGAAGGACAAAGCCCCCGAGTGGAGAAGGATGAAGGCCCAAGTGGAGAAAGATGAAGGCCCAGAGGCAGAGGCACTATCAAGACAATTAATGTTGTTGAAGGCCCAAACTAATTTGAAGGCCCAAGTTAAATATGTTTTTAGTTATAATTTTTATTTATTGTAGTTTTGGCCCAACCTATTTAGAAGGCCCATGTCTATTTTTATCTTTTTGTTCAGATACACTATAAGTATTGGTTTTTATTTTCAATAAAAGAAAACTTTTGACATTTGATAAAATTTGGTGAGAGTTTCTCTCTGAGTTCCTTGTTGAACCAATCTCAGACTTATCAAGGTAATCCTTGTGGCGTCTACCCTGACTTATCTTCCTTCACCGGAAGTGGCGTCATCTAAACCTCCGTAGCCTGTATCAAACGATCCACTCCTACTCAGGTTCACATCACTTGGGATAAATATTTTTTATTAAATCATGTAGAGAAATTTACATTTAAATCATGGGGAGGAACTATTTACCTAAAACTACATTAACAACTAAGTTATTAGGGTGAAATTATTTTTTAATTTGTTTTTATTGTACTTCTAATATAAATAGAAAGTTTTTTGCTTACTAACATGAGATTTAACTAATTTATTGTATATGTTATTGTATCTAACATGAGATGAAGCAGGAAAATTTATAAAAGCATAAGTTTGATGCATGATTTATTGTAATATTTTATATTATTATAAAAATTTGAACAAGAAGCTCTTTAATTAAGTATTTAAATTGTTTTGGCATTAATAAACATTTATTATTGCAATGATAATTTTATAAATTTATAAAGCATAGGCTTCATGCATGATTTATTACAATTTTAAGATCAAATAATTACTACAAAGAATATTATTTAAGTATATATTGATTAAAAATTTACAAATATTATAATTAATATATATATATATATATATATATATATATATATATATATATATATATATATATATATATATATATATATATATATATATAACATTTTTACGACATAAACCCCTCTTAGTCATGGGTCTTGGATCATCGTCGGTCTAAACAAGGCCCAAGAATGACACATTTTATCTATCTATCAAATTAAGAAGATTTTTATTAAAATATCCTTATTATTCATAAATACATTACTTGTAACAATAAACATATACAACACTGACCGATCATTAGATTAATGTAATTTATCAGGGGGGAAATTGTAATATAAGTTTTAATATCTCATTGAAAATAATAAACATAAGTCAATAAGAATTTTTTTTAAAATTATAAAATATCAATCATTTTGAAATGGATGCAGTATACTGAAATGATAAGTTTTAGTGAGTATAATAATATTATTAAAATTCCATTTATTTATCGAATAGGAATTCATCATATCCTCGTATTATGTTAATCATGTTAATGAATAATATAATTTGACACACTAAGAATTCATCATATCATGTTAATGAATAGGATGATGCAATAAAATAATTAAATTTTATTAGACTCATGTATAGAAAAATTTTGTACAGGTTATATATAAATTAAATTCTAAAATAATTCATACTCCACTAAAAAATATTAAATTATATAAAAAAAAATTATATTTGTTTTCAAATGCATGTATTGCTTTTAAAATATTATTCACAATATTTTTAATTATTGTTATTGATGAATGTATTTTTTTTAGAATTAAAATCATTTAAATTTTATTTAATATTAACTAGGTTAAAATATAGACCAAGTAGATTAGTCTTTTTATATATTTACAGTGAAATGTTAGAAATACATAATTATAAATTTTTTATTTGATAAAAAAATAAGATTTGATAAATTATATTAAATTAAATATATAAGATTTTTTATAAGATCTCAATAATTTTTTACATGACTTGAGATGACAACCGTATGGTCTAGGTAGGATCCTATATTACTCATCCTCATATTTGTGTTTAAAAGAAAAAATACCTTATACCCATTGGGGTATCAACTTTATTCTCATTCTCGTACCCGTTGGATACTGATATATCCATACCCGCATATGTGATCCACATGTTGGAATTTTAAGGGATCCTTATAAAATACCAATAACCACCAAGAGCGTATTACATTATATTATCAGGAAGAGTTTTAGGAATACCTGGATCCATAATCATTGATCAACAAACGCAGCGAAATCTGAATCCATAGGTAATCAGTGGCTTCATGGTTCTTCCTCAACCAGAACCTCTTTATTCTTTAATAGGACCTTCATAACTCTTCAGATTGGGAGAAGAGAAACTATATGTGATGGCTCGGTATATTAGGGACCATAGTCTTCTTATAGTGTGTTAACCTAATAGGATTCTCATTATCCCCTAATGGGCCAACACTGACATCTGCTCATTTAAGTCCATATCATTTGATTTGGTTGTCTAACGGACTCACTTAATTTGATCACATAAAATAAAATCCATTAATGATAAATAGCTAATATAATTGTCTTATAATATTAGCCCACATTAATTATTGGAATAGAAAATTCCAACAATCTCCCACTTGGGCTACATATTATAATAGTTTTATCAAAAATCCTTAAGCGCGCATCTGTATGCTATTTACCTTTAAACTTCCACCTTAACAACCTGGTCCATCTCATGCAATAATGGAATCATTGTGTCTTTGTCACTACAACAAATGTAACTAGACCCCAATGACTACCACATCAGTACACTCAATGACATAGGTCAATATGGATAAGCAACATGAAAATTACATACAATGTGATCTCAGTCATGCCTATTTCCAATTGGTCCAAACTTTATTCTTTATAGAGATCAATCTAAACACAACATAAATATTGCAAACAAAACAAGCTTATAATGAAATGATTAACTTCAACTTTATTTCTGCAGAAAATCCAAACAACAAAATATTTGTAAACCATAAGATATAGAACATAAGTAAGACTCCCACTCAACTAAGATACTATCAGGAATTACACCCATATGTGCATTGTGCTCATGAAAAACTTTAAGTGTCATACCCCTAGTAAGTGGATCAGCTAGCATGAAATGAGTCCTTATATGTTCTATACAAATCTATATTTTCTGGATTCTTTATTTAATGCATAATGCACTTTACTACTTTCTAGTGTTGCATATCAAGATTACTCATATATCACCTTACGACTCCCACAAAAAATTATTTCAAGACAATAAAAAAAATAAACTTAAGCATACATGATAAATTGTAATATAATTTCTTTGCAATAATAAGTTGTATGATGATAGTAGGGTGTCATCAACATACAATACCAAAATGATAAATTTACTCCCACTAAACTTTTAGCACACATAATCATCAACCAAATTTACCTCAACACCATAAGAGACAATCTTGATGAATTTTGTAATACCATAGGCGAAAGACTTGTTTAAAAGCATAAATGGATTTCTTTAGTTTGCATACCATAGACTTTAGATCATCTTAAATAAGGTTTTCTGGTTGTACCATATAAATTGTTTCATCAATGTTTCCATTTAGAAACGTAATCTTTACATCCATCTATGCAAAAAAATTATCAAAATGATATACAATGTCATTGTAGTCCTTAGAAAGTCTCTCTAAGAAATCAGAGAGAAAGTCTCTTTGTGATCCATGTCTTCCTTCTTATAAAACTTTTGGCGACAAGACAATATTTATATATCTCAAAATTACCCATTGAATCCCTTTCAACTATAGATATTTATCTACAACTTATGGGTTTCACACTTTCAAGCAATTTGACGATATCCCTGTGGAAGCAAGACTACAAGAGATTTTGATGATGCCAACAGTCAAGTGTTCTTCATGGATAATTCAAGTGAACTTCAAAAAATCCAAGAAATACAAGTTACATCTACAAGTTAGATTCTCAAGTTGGATTTACATGTTAGATTTGAAAGCACAAAGGTTTGGCCAAGAGGATTTTCTTTCAAAACCTTTTATTTTAAAGATTTCTCTCTGGTAATCGATTACCAGAGTCTCTAATCGATTACCAGTGGCCAAAATGTTTTCAGAAAAGGTTTTAAGTGTTTTTAAATATTTTTGAGCTGATGTAATCGATTACACATTACTTGTAATTAATTACAAGAGATCTTGAACGTTTTAAAACAGTCATAAGAAATTTGAATTTAAATTTCAAAATTGTGTAATCGATTACAATGAATTAGTAATTGATTAACAGTTTTAAAAATTCAAATTTCAAAGTGAAGAGTCATAACTCTTCAAAAGTAACTGTGTACTCGATTACACCATTATGATAATCGATTACCAGTAAGGATTTTCAAAAAATATTCCCAATAGTCACATCTTTTCATTTGAATTTTGAATGGCCATCAAAGGCCTATATATGTGTGTGACTTAGGCACAAAATTTGAAGGGAGTTTTTCTTGTTCAAAATGTCTTCTCCTCTAAAAGATGATGAGAGTTTTTCATTGTCCAAAATGTCTTATCCTCTCAAAAGATTAAGAGAGTTTTTGAATGCCCAAAAAGTCTTATCCTCTCAAATGATTAAGAGAGTTTTTCACTGAGTTCAAAGTTCTTATCCTCTCAAATACAAATCATCTTATCTTCACAATTCCTTGGCCAAATACTTGTGACATTCAATAAGGAATTGAGTGCTTCATTGTAACATTTGTCTCTTTCAAGAGAGATCATTTCTTCTTCTTCTTCTTACTTTTGAAAAAGGGCTAAGAGACTGAGAGTCTCTTGTTGTAAAGCATCTGAACACAAAGGAAGGGATGCCCTTGTGTGTTTCAGGAGTTGTATAGGATTTACAAGATAGTGGAACTCCCAAGCGAGTTTCTTGGGGACTGGACGTAGGCAACGGACTTTGCCGAACCAGTGTAAAACTGTGTTTTCATTCTCTCTTCCCTCAAACTCTTTTATTTATTGTTGCTTATTATTTCTATTCAGTAAGTTTAATTTGAATTATTGTTTAGAAATTCATTTTAAAGAGGTAACAACTAGACATTCTCTTAAAGATATATGCGATAATATGGATTGTGTTTAATGATTGATTGAATTTGATTGTAAAGTGTTTGATTGTGTTTAAATGTTTGTGTTTGATTGTGTTTAATGATTGATTGAATTTGATTGTAAAGTGTTTGATTGTGTTTGATTGTTTGTGTTTGATTGTGTTTAAATGTTTGTGTTTGATTGTGTTTAATGATTGTGCTTGATTGACTTTGATTGTAAAGTGTTTGACTGTGTTTGATTGAATTTTGATGCTTATTTTCTTCTTAAGTTTTTGATTGTCCTTGATGATTATGAATGATAATTATGTTGATTGACTTTGATAATTGTTTTTTATTGTGTTTTGATGATTGCTTTTGATTGTGTGTTTGATTGATTATGTTTGATTGTGTTTTTGATTGATGTGTTATTGTGCTTGTTTTTGTTTGATTAATATTGAATGATTGTTAGTATAATTGATTGATAGAGTAAGATGATGTTCTTAGATAATAGAAATAAGTAATTTTTAGGAGAAAAGCCTTGTTTGGTGTTCTGGTAATCGATTACCATTACGTGTAATCAATTACACAAGAACAAATAGCTTGTAATCGATTACAGATTCCTGTAATCGATTACCAGTAGGAAGTATGGTCATGTAATTGATTACTAAGACCTGTAATCGATTACCATTCGTCCTCCTCTATAAATAATGCGTCTTTTAAAAGCTCTTGCACAACCCTCGATGTTTTACGGCACACATCTATTCCCAAAACTTCCAAACACCATAATTCACTTATTTCTTCACCAAATCGACTCCCACAACTTCCAATCCTCTTCTTTTTCGATTCTCTATTGATTCCACCGATTGAAATTCTCAAAAACACAACAGCATGGTAGAATCGTCCAAGAAACGAAAGGAATCTTCCTCCTTTGCTGCGGCACCATGAACTCAACGTCCCGAAGCCACATGAGCACCCCCGGCACCAATTCCACCCTCCTTGTCATCTTCAACATTATTCTCCTCTGACGAGCAGCGTCACCGGTACTCCTCTCTCTTTTCATCTCGACAAATTCTTGATCCTAAGTATCTTGATTTAGAGTTCTTTGATGGTGAAGCATTTGACTGTTTTCAAGTGTTTCAAAACACCAGATTAATTCATTTCATGTCTTTAAAACTTCCCCCCTATCCTGAACTAGTTTGTGTCTTTTATTCAAACTTAAAAATTCAGGGTAGTTCCTTAATTTATGAAGTTCATGGTATTAAAATGCATATTGATGAGTCTGTCTTTTTTGAGTTAACACAATTGTCTAGTCAAGGTGTACCTTTAGAGGGCACCATTGTTGATGACTGGAAATTTGATTTTTCAAGTCATGATGCTCGTCGAATGGTCTGCACTGACTAGGCGGAAATGACTGGCAGATAGCTTGCCGGTTCATTGACTTTCGAATGTCGCATCATGCATTATCTTATTGTGCATATTCTTCTCCCCCGGTCATCTAATCTTGCTCAGGTCTTTGAGGAGGACCTGATAGTCATGTGGGCATTCTTAACCGGTCGTCAGCTCGACTGGCCCATCTTGTATGGTATCACATGCATAAGGCATTGTGATCCAATGCTCCTCTACCCTATCCTCAGTTGGTCACTTTATTTCTTCATCATTTTAATGTTCCTCTTGAGTCTGAACCCTTCATTCAAGTGAAACGTTCCTTCGCTATTGGTGTTGGCGTGGTCACCTCTTTTGGCTACCGTCGAGACATAGATGGTCAATGGTTGAAGAAAGATGCGCAACCACAGCAAGAAGAACGCACTCCCTCACCTCCGCCTCAGAGGGATGACTCCTCTGCACTCATGCATGAAGTTCTCTCAGAATTACGTGGTCTTCGCACCTATGTTGATGAGCGCTTTGATTCCTTAGATAGTCGCCTCGATGCCATCGATGCTCATCTTGCTGGGATGGACACTCGCATCATTCAACTTGAGGAAAATATGAGCTTCATCTGACGATGCTTTGATCCTCCTATAGATTCATAGATTTTTATTACTTATGCTTTATTTTTTGCATTTTCATAGTCATTTTCCAACCTTGTAGTTTGGCTTTGTTGATTATGACTTCTGAATTTGCTTTTTTATGTTTGGTTGTTTGTTTAGTTGTTTTTCAAATCGTTATGTTTGAAAGCTTATGACTTGTGTTTATTCTATCTTTTGATCATGGTTATGGATGACTTGTGTTTTCCTTTCCACGCACTTTGGCTTTTTGATGTTGCCAAAGGGGGAGAGAAACGGGCTTAGAAGGGCTTAGAAATCAAGAGATAAATTTCAGAAAAATTAGGCATAATCTCCAAAAGAAAGGGGGAGTATGGGATGAGTGAACATTCTATCAAACTTGTATATACTATCTTGATTTCAGGAGTTGTCATCATCAAAAAGGGGGAGATTGTGGAAGCAAGACTACAAGAGATTTTGATGATGCCAATAGTCAAGTGTTCTTCATGGATAATTCAAGTGAACTTCAAAAAATCCAAGAAATACAAGTTACATTTACAAGTTACATTCTCAAATTGGATTTACAAGTTAGATTTGAAAGCACAAAGGTTTGGCCAAGAGGATTTTCTTTCAAAACCTTTTATTTTAAAGATTTCTCTCTGGTAATCGATTACCAGAGTCTCTAATCGATTACCAGTGGCCAAAATGTTTTCTGAAATGGTTTTAAGTGTTTTTAAATATTTTTGAGCTGATGTAATTGATTACACATTACTTGTAATCGATTACAAGATCTCTTGAACGTTTTAAACTAGCCATAAGAAATTTGAATTTAAATTTCAAAGTTGTGTAATCGACTACAATGAATTGGTAATCGATTAATAGTCTTAAAAATTCAAATTTCAAAGTGAAGAGTCATAACTCTTCAAAAGTAACTGTGTAATCGATTACACCATTATGGTAATCGATTATGAGTAAGGATTTTCAAAAAATATTCCCAACAGTCACATCTTTTCATTTGAATTTTGAATGGCCATCAAAGGCCTATATACATGTGTGACTTGGGCACAAAATTTGAAGAGAGTTTTGCTTATTCAAAATGTCTGATCCTCTCAAAAGATGATAAGAGTTTTTCATTGCCCAAAATGTCTTATCCTCTCAAAAGATTAAGAGAGTTTTTGAATGCCCAAAAATTCTTATCCTCTCAAATGATTAAGAGAGTTTTTCACTGAGTTCAAAGTTTTTATCCTCTCAAATACAAATCATATTTTCTTCACAATTCCTTGGCCAAATACTTGTGACATTCAATAAGGAATTGAGTGCTTCATTGTAGCATTTGTCTCTTTCAAAAGAGATCGTTTCTTCTTCTTCTTCTTACTTTTGAAAAAGGGCTAAGAGACTGAGAGTCTCTTCTTGTAAAGCATCTGAACACAAAGGAAGGGATGTCCTTGTGTGTTTCAGGAGTTGTAAAGGATTTACAAGATAGTGGAACTCCCAAGCGGGTTTCTTGGGGACTGGACGTAGGCAACGGACTTTGCCGAACCAGTATAAAACTGTGTTTGCATTCTCTCTTCCCTCAAACTCTTTTATTTATTGTTTTTTATTATTTCTATTCAGTAAGTTTAATTTGAATTGTTATTTAGAAATTCATTTTTAAAGGAATCTTGGGACTTGGGTTAAAATCTGTATAATTGGGGAATTGTTTGTAAAATCTTAATTCAACTACCCCTTCTTAAGATTTCTGAGGCCACTTGTCCAACAATCCCAAATTTCATGTTCAACCATCGGTTTTATTACACCATTTGTGACATTAATCCACTTGAGAGTTAGAACACAACATGACTTGACTAAGGTCAATTAGACCTTCTCAGTCAACCTAATGTCATATTCATGTTCTTAAAGAAATATGACACAATCATATCAAATGACATTTTTCCTTTCTCTAGTGGATCTTTTGAATGACACTTCTTGAGGTTATTAAGTTTGAACTTTAGGTGGTGCTTGAGAGGGAATCTTAGTGTTGTCTTATATTTTAATAATGTTAGGAGTAACATCATTATTTAATTACCATATCCGTTTCTTGAACAATGGTAAGTACAAAGGCTTATCTATTGCCAATAACAGATTATTCTTTGAAGACAATACTCATTGTGTTTCTTTCCCCTCCAAACTCAATTTCCTTAAGGAGTCTTGCATGTGTCAAACCTGAACTTAAAGTGGGATTGTAAAACTTATACATGCGAGAGCTTTAAATGTAACAAAAACAAAATTATAACTAATTATCTTTAAGTCCAACTTACCTTCATGCAGCCTATAAGACATTGCTTCGACTAAACATCCCTAAATGTGTATATGCCTAATGTTGGAATTTCCCCGACTCATATCTATAGGGTAGTGACTACTTTAATTGGTACCCTAAAAGGATATAAATTACATTCTTTAAATGTCTTTCCCCAAAGAGACTTTGGTATAGAAGAATTAAACTTCTTACCATATCTATACAAGTCTAGTTTCATCATTCTGCAACTTTGTTCATGCTAGGTTTGCCTAACATTACATGTTGTAAAAAAAATCATAATTATTGAAGAAAAACACATGGGGGGCTCCAAACATTGTACCTTATATCATATATACCATAGTATTCCCCACGGTCACATTTGACAACCTTAATTTTCTTTATTTTTCTTAGTTGAAGTTCAACTTCATCTTTGAAAGACTAAATGTCTAGAGGCCAAAACTTCTCATAATTTAAATAAAGAGGAACCATCTATGAACATAATAAAATACATTTGTTCATTCCATGAATCCATAAGGAATAAAACACAAATATATGCATGTATTAGTTCTAAGTAGGGGTGGGAATAGGCCAGGCCAGGCCAGGCTTTAAAAGGCCTGAGCCTAGCCTACGATTAATTTTTGAGGCCTAAGCCTGGCCTATAGCCTATCAAAGGCTTTTATTTTGGCTTGGCCTGGCCTTTTTAAAAGCCTAGCCTGGCCTGGTAACCTATTTAAAAGCCTATTTAAAAATCTTCTTCACATTAAATCTTTAATATTCCTAGTTGTTTTTACCAAAAATAAAATAAAATAACACACCTTCTATAATAGGCTAAACAAGGCCTTAATATATAATTTGCCTTAATTTTTAATCTAACGTTAATTTAGTTGGTGGTCCTAAAAATATATTAATAATATAAACAGAAATTACCAAATGATATAAAATAATCTAAAACAAAAGAAAACTTCATACTTGAGGTATTATCATCAAAGTCTATCAAACCAACATATTAATTATTACAATAAAAAAAATAAAGCCTACATCTCCATTCTATTTGAACAGAACCGGTGCATAAAATATCTACCAATAAAATTAATAGTAACGTCATTTCATCATTAGCTCCTTCATATCCATGATAGGATATGATTTTTGTATAGAATAGGATATGATAGGATATGATTTTTGTATAGGAACGTAATAGGATATGATAGGATATGATTTTTGTATAAGAATGTAGGATATGATAGGATATGATTTTTATTTGCTCTAGAATAAATGAAACCTAATAGGAATAGAAAAAGGAACTGTTAAGAGAAATAAGAAAACTAATAAAAATAATAAGAAATATAAAGAAACTCACACCTTGTAATTAAAATTTTACTTAATTATAGGAATGAAATCTGCTATTTTTTTAAAAAATAATATTAATTGTACCCAAAAAATAATATATATATATATATATAGGCCGGCCTATCAGGCTTATAAGGCTTTTTAATAAGCCTAAGCCTGGCCTATTTAATTTAATAGGCTTTTAAAAAAGCCTAAGCCTAGCCTTTTAATTAAATAGGTCAGGCCAGGCCAGGCTTTATGTAGGCCAGGTCGTAGGCCCCTGTAGGCCGGCCTAGCCTATTCCCACCCCTAGTTTTAAGACATCCTTATTTCTTTCAGCACCTGAATTCCATTTTGTTTGTTTATTTTCCCTTTATATACTCAATATAGACTATAAGGTCCAACCAATATAAAGGATCCAGAATTTCCTATACACACAAGCATCCAAATTATCTATTAAGAGATATGACTTAAGTGTTTATGTT
Source organism: Glycine max (assembly GCF_000004515.6). Taxonomy (NCBI): domain Eukaryota; kingdom Viridiplantae; phylum Streptophyta; class Magnoliopsida; order Fabales; family Fabaceae; genus Glycine; species Glycine max. The sequence goes on along the minus strand of NC_038250.2, from coordinate 37,443,815 downwards.
ATAAAGTAACGAAATTTTCATTTAGTTTTAAGTTTTGTATCACCCAAAAAATGTTTGCAATAGAAACACTCAAATATCCATAAAAGAACTCATAACTTGCAACATTTGAATCACATGAGAGACTAACTTTATTATTTCTAATTGAACAAAAATAACTATATTTGTCCAAATTAGAAATAAAATTTGGTTTAATAAATAGCTCAATATATGTCTCAATCAAATTCAAATGAAATCGAGTATTTTAAAGCAACATAAAAGTTCTCATAGCTTCAACTATAACTTTATGTCATCGCCCACATAGAATAATATTTTATTATCAATTGGCGGATATCTACATAGGTAGCATCGTATAGACATGCTTTTGTGCGTAGCAGAACCAACATGTACCCACTAACGTCCTTCGGTACAAAACTAAATTAACTTTAAAACAAACAAAAATGAGAAGTTTATGATTTTCACACACTAAATAGTGTAAATAGGACCTTTTTTTTATATGCTTCATCCTACAAAAGCAAAAAGGAAATTCCTTATCTTGTTCTCTTGTTTCTTCTCTAGAAAAAAAAAAAATTATGCAATATCTTAAACTCTCAACTGACTCCCCTCAAACTCTACGCACCATTAAACCTCAAGCTTTGGATTGAAAAAGACTAACTGCAAGTGGTACTCTCAATGCATTGATCAAACATTGGTGATAAGTCTTGTCAAACAAAGATTATCTTTGGACACTCCATTGCTCACATGGAAAACTTATATGATGATTATTCCGATCAAGTAATTATTGTCTTTGAACATTTCATTATTCACATGGAAAATCATACTATTTATAATCGTCACATGTTTACTATCGCAAGCATGTAATTATTTTACCAAATTATATCTTCCTTTGGGCTGAGCACAATTCGCACGAATAATTTCATGCAACATCCATGTAAATTCAATCAAATCAACTTACACAACAAATGTTACTTTGGGAACATGTTGTTTCAATCAATTTAACCAAAAAATACAAGACAATTTAACATAATAAATTTGAGATCTTAAAATTACATAGCTTTCACATATAATTTAGTTATATAAAAATATATATAACAAAACATGCAAATATTTTGCATAACAGACCCATCACAAGATACTCAGCACAACATTAATTCATAGTCTTTGGACAAAGAAATTAATTTATAATTGGTACTCTCAATGCAATGATCAAATATTGACCATTAATTCTGTCAAATCATAGTCTTTCTTTGGACCGACTATAATTCACATGAAAATACCTTATAATTGTCACACATTTATCATCACAGGTACAAAATTATTTGGCCAAATTGTGTCTTCTTTTGGGCTAAGCACAAATCGCATAAATAATTTTATACTAATATCTATGCAATTCTAATTAAATTAATTTACACAATAGAGATTTCTTTGACAATATATCATGTCATTCAATTTAATTAAAAATCACTAGATATGCAAATAAATGGGAAAGATGTGGTACTGCTAAATTAACTTCAATCATAATAGCAAAAAATATAAAACATTAATTATGGCAAGTAAATATCATATCCTTAAATTATATTTAATGCTATCATTGATTTATACTTAAAATACCACAAGCATCTTTCTTTTGTTTCTTTTGCTTAGAGCAACCTTAGTTTTCCTTTTTTTTTTTTTTAATTCTTAGAGGTTAAGCTTAAATGAGCACTTTCAAATGTGTCTTTCTATAGTCTCTCTTCCTCTTACACACAATGAGATATAAGCTCATTAATGGACCATTTGTCCTTTTGAGTGTTATAGCTCACTTTGAATTGCCCAAAGTGTACAGTAAGTGAGATCAAAACTAAATGCACGAGCAGTTCTTCACCAAGCTCTATCTTAAGTGCTTTCAGTTTTGATGTCAAGTTAGACATTTTCATTATATACTCCTTAATATAATTTTTCCCTTCCTTTTTTTAACAAAAAAGATAAAAAATAAAAAAACAAAAAATTGCATGCACAAAAAACTTCCTTATATATATTATGAACAATAGCCATGAAGAGAAGTCATTCACAAATTCAAATAACGATGTAAAAAAAAAACAAAATACACCCGAATTTAAATCAAATATCCAATTTACCAACAATTAATATGTGTTGTTTCAAAAAAAAAAACTTGGGTTCATATAACCAAAGCAATCTAGGTATAATTGGAATCAAATAACTTTAAATCCCCATAATTTAATAGTAATGGCAGCTCTGATACCAATTGTTGGAATTTTAGGGGATCCTTATAAAATACCAATAACCACCAAAAACACATTACATTAGATTATCAAGAAGAGTTTTAGGAATACTTGGATTTATAATCATTGATCAACAAACGCAGCAGAATTTGAATCCGTAGGTAACCGGTGGCTTCATGGTTCTTCCTCAACCGAAACCTCTTTATTCCTTAATAGGACCTTCGTAACTGTTCAAATGAGGAGAAGAGAAATTATATGTGACGGCTCGGTATATTGGAGACCATATTCTTCTTATAGTGTGTTAACTTAATAAGGTTCTCATTATCTCCTAATGGGCCAACACTGACATCTGCTCATTTAAGTCCATATCATTTGATTTGGTTGTTTAACGTGCTCACTTAATTTGATCACATAAAATAAAACTCACTAATGATAAATAGCTAATATAATTGTCTTATAATATTAGCTCACATTAATTATTGAAATAGAAAATCACAACACCACACTTATGTATAAAGTTAATAAACAAATAAAAATATATTAATTAAAAAATTACTACTAGTAAATTGAAAATTCATTCTTAAGTAATCCAAATATAACATTAAAAACATTCACACATGATACTATCTCTGGTCTTATATATAAAAAAATGGTTACCTAATTCATCAAGAAAAATTTATTTTTTTTTATTTCATATATATATATATATATATATATATATATATATTGGATCAAGCGGCCTCAGAATAATTAAGAAGGGGGGGTTGAATTAATTATTAATAAACCTTTACTAATTAAAAATTTACTCTTCTAAGGCTTTTACTATGTTGTTAAATAAATAAAGAGTAGAAAAGAAACTTAATCAAAAGTAAAAGTAGGAATTAAAATGCACAGCGGAAATTAAAAGAGTAGGGAAGAAGGACACAAACACACAAGAGTTTTTATACTGGTTCGGCAACAACCCGTGCCTACATCCAGTCCCCAAGTGACCTGCGGTCCTTGAGATTTCTTTTCAACCTTGTAAAAATCTTTTTACAAGCAAAGATCCACAAGGGATGTACCCTTCCTTATTCTCTTTGAATAACCTAGTGGATGTACCCTCCACTAGAACTAATCCATAAGAGACTTACAACTGAAGTTCAAACTAATCAATGTTATGTTTGCTTGTTGTTAAAACTACCTCTTCTATTTAATGAACTTCAGTTGTAAGTAAACAACATTACAAATATAATCATCTAACATTACAAAATAAGTCATTAAATAGGAACAAGTCTATACTACTAATTTAAAATACCAAACAAAAAAAATATTGGTTCACAATTGGAAGTCAATCTTAAACTTATCAACAAATTTATAAATTTATACATCAAAGTAAATAATATTCTTAAATAGAATGTGAAGCAAATTTAATATGAGATATGTTGAATTAGGGTTCACTACTTTGTGTTAGATTGTTACTTTAAGTCACAAAATTGGGAAGATATATTTTTTATAGAAGAATTATGTATAATATAAATTATTTACTTAAATAATATATTTTAATTGCATTGAGATAATTTATATATATATATATATATATATATATATATATATATATATATATATATATATATATGACATATGTGTGGGGTGGGATGGATACTATAATACTTGTACTAGCATTGATCCCCTCAAAAAATTGTGGGTAAATATTAGCCTCAATTTCGAGCTCCATGGGTAATTACTCTCCCCCTTTGGATACTTTTACAAATATATGTAGGTGGGGGTCTATTTTGTCACCCCTAGCCACGACTCGGTCGTTTAGGTCGTTTACTCTTTAAGTTTTTTTCAACTTATTTGATCTAGTGCAGTTGGCTTTTTCAACGTCAAGGACATCTGCTCCTAGGATTGTTTCGTGGTCTCCTCCTTTGGATGGTGGAGTTAAGTTGAATAGTGATGGGAATTCTCAAGGGAATATAGGCTTGTCGGGATTTGGAGGGCTGTTACGTGATTCTTTTGGTATCTGGATTCATGGTTATTCTGGATTTTGTGGTTATACTAGTATTCTTAATGAAGAATTGCTTGGTATCTTGTATGGTATGAAGCTCGCTTGAAGTTTGAATATTAGCAACAATCAGTGTGAGGTATCGCAGTTTAATCTATGATCTCAATAACTTGAATCATGCATATGCAATTGTGTTAAATATTTAGAGGGAGAGAGTTGTCATCCAAAATAATTTTATTTGATTCAAACAAGATTATCTCTAATAAAAATATGTGATCTAAGAAAAACACACCAAAATTACTATTATTTTCCATTTAATTTTGGCAATCCCATGTTTTCCCAAGTTTTTCATATTAGACTTCTTTGATTGCATACGTTGGACATTGTTGTCCCCTAAGACTTGCCTAGCATGTGTTTTCTCCATGATAGTTTTCAACAAATTAAGATCAACCGGATCAAAAAAATTTATCCTTCATCAATTGAGAATACAATTTTAAAACACTTGTAAAATGTGATGATACATGCATTATGCCAATGACTTTTTGACTAATTCAAACCAGTGTATCTGCATATTCTGCACACCGAAATTTTAATTTAATTCAGAGCCCATGAATTGATCATGATCTTTTTCCACGTGACTAGCTTATTAACCGTAAGGTCTTACAATCTGATTCTATCTTTTAAGTGAAATTGCTCTGTGATACTTGCTTTGTTTTGATTTCCAAAGCGGTCATGCTTCAACATTTCACATCTTCATTTTATTTTGCAAATTCGTAAATGAGGCTATATTGGCTCCATGCATGCTTTGATGTCCAACCCTGCGTAGTGTAAATTTCACAATAAGCATGTTTAACAAGAAATGTTTTGAACTGGGCTCAAAGCCCAATATAATTGGAACCGGGAATTTCTATTCCCAACCTTCTCTGCTATTTACACTCATCACATGCTTTTAAAAAATGACTATTCCAAAAATACACTTTTCATGAAAACATGAGTTCGTTGACAAAATAAACAATGGAATTGTGTTTTCATTGTGTTAAGGAAAAGAGCCAAAAATACACAATAGAAACATGATTTCATTATGTATTTTGCCAACAAAATCATATTCCCATTGTTTAATTTTTTTCATCTCCTCTTACACAACAAAAAGGTTTTTGTAGTGTATTGTTTACAATTTTTTAATTAATTAGAGATATAAGTTACTTTCTTAAAAGTAATTAAATTAATTGAAATACAAATATCTTTTTTAAATTGAAATTAAATTAATTAAGATACAATTTACCGTTTTTACCCGTAGTTAGTATCATATAACTTATCCGTTTTAATTAAAATTGAATTAAATAGAAAGAAGTTACAATTTATAAAGGTAATCAAATTAATTATTATATGAATTACTTTTATGAATAGTGATCGAATTATTTATGATACTAATTTGTGTTATAATTAATTTGATTAAAATTAAACAGGATAACTTGTGTCACCATTAATCCAAATTTAAATAAATAATAATAATTTATATCACAATTAATTCTATTACTGTTAAAAGATAATGTGTGTCATCATTAATATCATTTTGTATCATAATTAATTTAAGAATAATTTTAAAATTTGTAAAAAAAAGTAATTTATATTTACAATGAATTGCAATTTTTTCCATAAAAAATTAACAAAATAAAATCAATATTTTCGTTGCTTAAAAGAGAGTGCAAAAAAAAATATCCAATAGAAATAGGTTTCTATTGTACAAAGTATGCAACAAAAATGTATTTTCATTATGTCTTTTTTTGCACACCCCCTCTTACTCGATAGAAAGGAAATCATGTTTCCATGAAAAAAATATCTTTGGAAAAACAAAATTTAAAGCACTTTTGGGGTTTAAATAGCAAATTTGGGGGTAAGAATAACAATTTCCTTAGTCCAATTCTTTGAGTAGTAACTAAGGTCAATACAATCGTTCAATCGTAGGTACGCTTAAAGTTATCTTATTGGTATACTACATCGGGATAATATTACTTCTGAGAGGTCATGGGTCTCATGCCAATAAGTGTAGTTTATTTTTATTACACTCATATAAATATAATCAACTTCACAATTTTAGGTAAGCATTTATTATATACCATTATTCTAGTAAAATTGCTACCGAATTGAGCGTTAAAATACTTTTTACATATACATACTATCACGATTAAGCGGTTGAGGTTAGTTACTAGGAGTTATTAGAAGTTAGGTGAATAGTTACTTAGTTATGTTACTAGAAGTTATTAAAGTTAGTTACTAGAAGTTAGTTACTCAAGTTGGTTATTCTCTATATTTGTATAAATAAATCACCTTTGTAATACTTTGATGAATGAATTCAAAAATTATCGTTCATTTCTTTCATTCTTGATATGGTATCAGAAGTTTTTGCTTCCGTACCTCTTTCTTCCTATTGAAGTTATTTCTTTTTTTCTCTCATGACCATGGCTGCCATTGATGATTCTAACCCTTTCATTCTTCATTCTTCCGACCATCCTGGCATTGCCTTAGTTTCTCATCCTCTTACCGGTGGCAACTACAATTCTTGGAAGAAAGCAATGTGCATGGCTCTTCATGGGAAGAATAAATATGGGTTTGTCGATGGTTCAATTCCTGAACCTGCTTTGGGTCACTCCACTCATGCTTTGTGACATCGCAATGATAGTATCGTTTCTTCCTGGCTCCTTAATTCTTTATCCAAAGAAATGCAAGTCAGTATCTTACATTGTTCTTCTGCCAAAGCAATCTGGGATGATCTTCAAGAACGTTTCGAGCAACAAAATGGTCTTTTAATTTTTCAACTTAAGCATGAATTGATCACTCTGCAACAAGGTTCCATATTTGTTTCCTCTTTCTACTCCAAGCTTCGTTCTCTGTGGGAGTCATTATCAGAACTGAAGCCCTCACATAGTTGCACATGTGGAGGAATTAAACCTTGGTGCGATTTTGAACAAATGGAGTATGCTATGCAGTTCTTGATGGGGTTGAACGAATCCTTCTCTACTATCAGAGGTCAAATTTTATCCATGGATCCCTTTCCCTTAGTAACTAAGGTTTTTTCCAACATCTCAATTGCATTGTAGTGAAACATAGTTGTTTGTACACTTCACATCTCACATAGTGCGTGTGAAGGGAAGACTAATCAGGTGTTATAATTAAGAAGACTGAAACTAAGAAATTATGTAACTCCAAAGAAAAATAATTTTGACTACTTTAATAGGAAAATAAGGTAATTCGGAGTTTGAAAGGGACAAGTACTAGACTAAGAATGGTGTTTATATCTTATTTGCAACCAAGCAAAATTTTGAGGATGATTTTTTTTCTTGTTGGAAATGAGTGTAACACCCACATTTCAAAATCTATGATTGAGAAATAGTTGTAGGAGAAAAATAAACTTATTTCCTAAAACCCTAATTTAATTAAAATATGTGTGACTATTGTTAAAATTCTAGTAGAAAATTCTATTGAAATCAAGACTGCATTGCAAACTAATAGTGTAGGATTATACGATAAAAGTGAGAAAATAGCCAAGAAGTTGATGACAATAATTATAATTAGTCAACTTTTTTGTGTGTGGATAAGGGGCTAAAGCCCAAAAAGGAATTTATTAATAACCCCAAAGGAAGATAGAGGTTACATTAGCCATTTCATAATTAGTAATGAAATGTGAAGTACCTAAAATAGACTAGAAGGGGAGGAGGTTGAATAGTGTGATAGATAAAAACTTAGTTTTTCGAAAGTTTTGAAAACTTTTCTCAAACAAATATCAATGGGCGATGGTGTTCGTCCAAAGAGTTTGAAATCACTTTGTACATTAAGAATCAGTTCGCAAAACTTGGATACAATAGTGTATAAGTAAACTATAGAAATGAACTAGTTATATAGAAGCAGTGGAGAAAACATAGAGGTTTTATACTCGTTCTCCCCAACTCTTGGGCTACATCAAGTTCTCCTTCAAAACTTGAAGGGTTTCATTAATCAATTCTTTGATTACAACCAAATAATCTCTATGTCACTTCTAGCTACAATGACTACTCTCTAGATCACTCCTGACACTATCCTTAGTCTCCCCCTAAGATTAAGACCCAAGTATTCTTTGTCACTAAGTCACTCTTAACTTTCACAAACAATAGAATACATTCATTAACAACTAATGCGACATACAATCACATTAACACAAAACTCAATACTTAACCATTTTATTTTAATTCATTAAAAACCTTTATTAGTTTATTTATGAAAATCTTAGTAAATGTTTTGTGCGATAACGACGTGAAACGATCATACTTGTAAGTAAAAATGTAAATGAACTTCAAGTATATTGAAATCAACCTCGTAATAGCAATAAGGTTCAAGTAAATCATCATAAAATAACATGACATCTAAAAAGAAATATATCAACATAAGATAAATATATCATATCATTGTCAACTCTAAGTCAATATTTACCATCAAGCACATACAAAATAAAGATCTTAACTACCCTCCCAAAATACACATGAAAGTATAACCCTGGCTAAGAAAGTTCTAAACCTACAATACCCATCACCATGACTAATCCCATCCCTCATCAATACTACAATATACATCCTTGTCATCAAGTGTCTAATGCATGCAATAGTAGGAGTATCCTTATACCAAGCAATGGTTCGTCAAGTACATGGATATAATGAGTAATGAGGCTCACAGTTGCGAATTTTTTGAAGATGAAGAGTAGTAGGGCTCAAAAACATCCATCTACTGAAGTGGAGACTGAAGACGTGTAGGTCCAACATAATTTATCTCATCAGGGTCATCAAAATATAGGGTCAAGGATAAAGGAATATCCAAAAAATTCTCTATTGGCTCCTTCGGTTCCTCAACATCCATATTAGGTCTTCTTGGTGCCATGTCAATATGGACCTACTTGAGGTTATAGAGAAGAAAATTGGACGGGCACTGAGAAACCAACTGACGGAATTAGGACTCATAATGCTAGTGATGAATGCCCCTCCGTTGTGGTGTAAATCTAATACTAATCCTTTTTATGTTATTAATGATTTAAATATTGAATATTATAATCCATGAAAAACTATTATTCTATTCTTTTTACATTAAAGAGAAAATGTAGTTACACTGCTTTACTAAAATGTACACATAATAACCCATGTAAATCATCAAAAGTCTCTTTAAATCTAATGAAGAACATAAAGATAGTTTTGTCAATGTCAGCATGCATGAATATAAACCATCATCGTAATTTCATCATATGGAGTAATAATGTAAACCTTTGTAAATTCGTCAATGTAAACGTATACAAACCATGATATAAGTAAAATTATTTCAAAAGTGGTTAACCAAATGACTTTTTACATACAAAATCATGATCCTCGATCTATCCAAGTCAAAATACACATAAAAAAGAGGGGGACTAGAACCAAAACAATCTAGTCACATACACATGTGCGCACACATGTGTGTGTATCCTAGCTATACCCAAACTCTAACTGTGCATGTCCTCATAGGTATCCTCCTCATCCTCAGCAGCAATGATCTCTTGGTCCACACTAACCGCTCGGTCTAGCAATAGAAATATGCACTAGTAAGCAAGTCAAAAGGTAGGAAAGCTGAAATAGGTATCACATTTTGTCGCAACCTGCCCTCCGGCGGGGGCACGAAAACGGCCTCTCGGATGGGCCAAGGGTGAATCTTCCATTGAAGGAAAACGCGCGGAGTCGCCACCAACGTTTATTCGAGGAAAACGTCAGAAAAACCAAAATGGAAAAATTCGAAGGTCTGCGTATTTTGAAAATGAGGATTCAGGAGTTGTTTACGCACGGGGAAGGTATTAGCACCCCACGCTCTCGTCACAAAGAACGGTAGCCTCTAATCGAGTGTGCGAATCATGACTTCAATTTTATTTATTTTCCCTTTTATCTTTATTTTCCCTTTTTATGCTTTTTATGTCTTTCTACTTTTTTGGGGTCGACAAGGGTATTTCCCTCACTCCTACTTATTCCTCAATTGCAATAAGGAAATCAAACCTACGTAGTTCTTTAAGAACTAAACGTTGGTTGAATTGTTTTTTTTTTTATCTTTTTTGAAAGATTGATTTTAACCGAGCAAAATTTGTTTAAGGCGTTGGACCTTGAAACGATCTCTTGATTTATGAAAAGAGGAGAAAGAGTCGTTTAGGTGTTGGACCTTGAAACGATCTTCTCAAGTTTGAAAGGCGAGAATCGTTAAGGCATTGGACCTTTGAACGATCTCTTGATTTTTTTTTTATGAAATGAAGAAGTTTATGAGTTGGTTTTATTTGGTTTTGGCTCATTAATCTTCAATCCCTAAGATAACTTGCAGCGTTAATGACCGATTAAAACTTATTTTACATTGATGAAAAGAGTTTACGACACAAACGATCAGTCGAAACTTATTTAAACAGTTGTTAAGTGAGATTACAACACTAACGATCAGTTGAATTTTATTTTATCAATGATTAAACGAGATTATGGCATGAACGATCGGTCGAAACTCGCTTTAAACAAAGAAAAAGAATACCAAAAGTAGACGAGATGAAGATGAAAACATACAAAAGCAAGAATGAATTCAAAGCTTTGAAAATTGAAAACTAACCGATTGAAGATCGACGAATGACGAAGAACCAATGAAGAACGGCGAAGAACGTTCACGAAATTGATCATGGAAATGTCACGGAAGCGTTATGGAAGCACCTCGACCTTGATTTTCTCCTTCTTTCTTCTTCTCCTCACTAATTTTAAGTGAAATCTGATTGCCAAAGGTATTGAACCCCTTCCCCTCAGCCTCCAATGCCATTTTATAGGGAAAATGGAGGAGGAGCTTGCCACCCAACTCGCCCAGGTGAGCTGGTGGCTTAGTGCAGAAGCAACATGCTCGCCCAAGTGAGATCAGCTCACCCAGGCAAGTTGGTCGCTTCATGTTGAAGCTTCCTAATGGGCCTAGATGGGCCCAGTGCTGAAGAATACCCCCTAAATTGATCTTTTCACCCCCATTTTGAGTTTTTTTGCTCATTTCCTTCTGAAACATCGTGAAATCTTACGGATCGCACGACAATTGGCTTTAAGCAACTCAACATGACCGGCAAAAATCTGCATGTCGACAAACAATTGTCCCCGAACGAAATTAAGGTATGAGAGTTGCCCCTCTTTACTTATCTTTTATTGGAGATAAAATGGAAGTAAAGATAAGATACTAATTTCGTTTGAGTTGAATTTCACCATCCGACCAGCCACTAACAGAAGTCCCAGTAGTAAAAACCCATGAAAGCATGAAGACATTGAAGTTCCTCCTTTCCTTGTTTTATTCTTTTTCATTTTTTATTTTCTATATATATATATATATATATATATATATATATTATATTTAAAAAGCATAGAAACAGAGGACGCCAAGTCCTATGAAGCACAGGGACAAAAGATATTGAAGTTTTTTAGGTGAAGACATTGTCATCTTCGAAATGTAAATGATGGCATTGTCGCCTTTTGAAGGTATCATACCCTAATTTCGTCCGGGGACCTTTGCTTGATGACATGCGACTTTTGTTTGGTCCTTGTAAGGTGCTTGACACCCATCATTAGGCAATTTGTGAAATTCCGGGACGTGCCGAAAAACAAAAGAAAATATTGATGCACAATCCGTAAGGTTCCGTGACACACCGGAAATCAAATGGAAGCATCGTTGCACAATTAGTGAGGTTCCGTAACATTCCGTAAGTCAAAAAATGGATGATTATGTAATCCACAAGGTTCCGTAACATTACGGAAAGAAAACAAGTATCATTACGAAATTCATAAGTTTCCGTAACTTTACGAAAAAAGAATCACCAAAAAAAAGGTAGGGGGTGTACTTAGTAAAAATGGGGGTGCAAATAGCAACCAGGCCCACTTAGGCCCTCCAGAAGATTCCTCCAGAAGGCTGTTGCTTCTGGAGGAAGCAACCCTGCTCGCCTGGGCGAGCTGGGCGGCAAGCATCTCCCCTATTTTGCTATAAATAGGGGAGGAAGTGAAGTGGAAAAGGGTTGAGCCCCTTTGGCACTTCTCTCTCTTTCGAATTTGCTTGGAAAAATTGTTTCTGTGAAGAAAATCTAATTCGAGGCGCTTCTGAAACGTTTCTGTAACGTTTTCGTGAGGAATTTCGCAAAGGTTTCGACCATTCTTCGACGTTCTTCATTCGTTCTTCATCGTTCTTCGATCTTCAACGGGTAAGTACCTCGAATCAAGCTTTTCGATTCATTCTATGTACCCGTGGTGGTCCACATTGTGTTTCGTGTATTTTTATTCTCGTTTTATTTACTTTTTTATACCCCCTTTTGACGTGCTTAAGCCATTTTATTTAAGTCATTTCTCGCTTAACCTAAAAATAAAATAAATTTCCACCGATCATTTGAATTGTATTATCCATTAACTTCGGTTAAAATGAATTCCGACCGTTCGGTCGTGCCGTGACCACGTTGTAAATCAAAAAGAGGTAAAGTAATAATATAATAATAAAAAACAACGTCTTTTAGTAAAATAAAGCGAAAAATCAATCGGATGTTTTCTCTTTGGGATTTCTCATTCTTAATCGAATTGACTAATAACTAAAGTGAAACTAAGGCTAAAATCAACTCGCCTAGTCAAGCTCGTCCATAAAAATAGGTTTTTGAAGTTTGTCATTTCAATTTCTTACTAAGTAAATGGATCGTTTTCAAGGTCCAACGCCTTAAAATGATCACCTTTTAAGTAAAAAGAATCACTTGATAAAAAAGAACTACGTAGGTTTGATTTCCTCATCGCAATTGAGGAATACGTAGGAGCAAAGGGAAACACCCTTGTCGACCACAAAAAGAGAAAAATATAAAAAGGGTATAAAGGATATAAAGACATAAAAAGGGAACATAAAAAATCAAAGTCATGTTTGCACATTCGATTAAAGGCTGCCGTCCCTTGGGACGGACGTGTGGGGTGCTAATACCTTCCCCGTGCGTAAATACAACTCCCGAACCTTTCACTTAACAGTTCGTAGATCGCGTCTTTTCCGGTTTTTCCGACGTTTCCCTCAAATAAACGTTGGTGGCGACTCCGCGCGTATTCCTTTCGTGGAACATGCATCCCGCGAGTCTCGCGTCGCCCTCCCGCCGAAGGGTAGGTTGCGACAGTTGGCGACTCCACTGGGGACTGTTTTTAGAGAGTTAGGCCATTTAAATCTTGTGCAATGTTTTACCGTGATTTACCCCTTTGTTGGTTTCCCTTCATTATGTTCTTGTGTATATAAACTCTTTGTTGCTTTTAGTGCGTTTTAAAATGTATGCATGAAGTAAATATTTATTCATTTGATGCACACAAACACCAACACTATTTGCACACACTATGAGTGAAAAAGGGCCCTATACCCGGGTTCATGGGAACATAAGGAGTGGAGGTGAATCTGTGATCATGCTAGGTCTCCGACTTGTTTGATTACAGTGAACCCTCATCTAGAGCTTTTCTATTTGAAAACTTATTGTTGCTAGTAGTCCCTGCTGCTGCAATATGTTCTTCGAAGAGAATGATACCTCTAGAAACTATCAAAAGAGATATGACTACCTTGGGGGTTATCACTAAATGCCTAGTTAGTTCTCTCCCTTATAGGTCCCTTAAATAGGGGCACGGAGCAAACACGCTGCGTGCCATTTTCCACACTGCCATGCATAAATATCATATACCCTTTTGCTTATGTTCAGTGGATATTGTCATGCTATTACGCCTTTTGCATATGCATAGGGGTTCTGTCTTGATCCCCTCTATAGACAAATCAATGGAAGGTCCGGGTCACCGTTTTAAATACATACGTTGGGGCACTTTGCTACCCTAGACGTTGTGTCTAAAAAGGAGACAATGTCCCGGGCACACGCATTCTTAAAATACAGCTGTGTCATATGCATTCCTTCATGCATTCATCCATCCCACCCATGAGATATCGGAGTTTTGATTTGCACCAACTTTTTGTCTCACTTTAGTAAGCATGGGGACAAATCAAACCGGCAAGAGGTTTTACCAAGTCAAGGTTAAAGGCCTAGATACCACCAGCATCAAGGAATTAGGGCGGTTGATGGAACCTCTCCAAATGCAAGCTTTCCGCAAGATTTACGGAAAAATCTTAGAGTTGACCATAACAGAGGTATCCATAGAAGCCATTGCATCACTCACCCAATACTACGACCAGCCTTTGAGATGCTTCACGTTCGGAGACTTCCAATTAGTACCAACCATTGAAGAATTTGAGGAAATTCTAGGATGTCCTCTCGGGGGAAGAAAACCATATCTTTCCTCCGGGTGTCTCCCCTCTTTGAGCAGAATTGCAACTGTGGTCAAGGATTCAGCAAGAGGTTTGGACCGTATAAAACAGACTCGGAACGGCATAGCGGGCCTACCACGGAGGTACCTAGAAGACAAGGCGAGGGGTATGGCCAATCAAGGAGATTGGGTCCCGTTTATGGATGTGTTAGCTTTGCTAATTTTTGGGGTCGTCCTCTTTCCAAACGTAGATGGTTTGGTGGACCTAGCAGCAATCGACGCTTTCCTTGCATACCACCATAGCAAGGAAAGTCCGGTGGTAGCTGTCTTGGCAGATTTATTTGACACATTTAACCGAAGGTGCGAAAAGAGTAGCGCACGGATCATTTGTTGCTTGCCCGCCCTCTGTGTTTGGTTGGTTTCACACCTATTCCAGCAAGACACGAGGCATCCATGTCCGCTCCAGAGCCATCACTCGTGTACTGAAAAGAGAAGAATAGATTGGGACCAGCTTTTGGCTGGGATAGGAGGTAGAACAATCAATTGGTTCCCCCGATGGAAGGAAGGAAAAGAGGGAGTCCTTATCTCATGTGGAGGGTACCCAAACATTCCGCTGATAGGAACGAGGGGTTGTATTAACTACAATCCCGCGCTCGCTATAAGACAACTAGGGTACCCCATGAGGGGAGCACCGATGGAAGAAAGCATGTCTCCTTTCCTTGTGAGGGATTTCGGCGCACGAAATTTCAAGGCTATACAAAGAATCCATAAGGCATGGGAAACCCCGTTAAGGAAAGATCAAAAACTTAGGGGCATTCGTAATGGCATCATTGGTGGTTACCATGAATGGCTGAAAGTTCATATACGAGGTTTAGATTGGCTCGCCAAGTTAAAAGTCGTCAGCGAAGAGAGTTTTGAAGCACCGGAAGAGGACGAAGAAGTCCAAGCTCTCAAAAGCGAGTTAGGAAAGGCGAAACTTGCCAAGGAGAAGTTCAAGTTGGCCGCTACACACATCCGGAAGGAGTGTGCCGGATTACGGGAAGAGAATGCAACTACCGCAAGAGCCCTTGAACAAGAGGCCAAGAGGGCTCGCAAGGAAGAGTATGGCCGTAACAAATTTCGCGGAGCTCTGTGGGGTAGCAACAATGAACTCAAGCTGCGAAGGGAAGAGAGGGACCAGTCGCGAGCACATAGCATGGTCTTGAAAGAGGAGTTAGTTGCCTGTTCAAGGTCCAAAAGGAGCTTGTCTCAGCGTTTATGCGAGACGGAGACCAACATGCTAGCTATCATCGCCAAGTACCAAGAAGAGTTAGGTCTAGCCACGGCCCACGAGCATAGGGTCGCGGACGAGTATGCCCAAGTATACACGGAAAAAGAGGCTAGAGGAAGGGTGATCGACTCTTTACACCAAGAGGCAACCATGTGGATGGATCGGTTTGCTCTTACCTTTTACGGGAGTCAAGAACTTCCCCGATTGTTAGCCAAGGCCAAGGCGATGGCGGACACTTACTCCGCCTCCGAAGAAATTCATGGGCTTCTCGGCTATTGTCAGCATATGATAGACTTAATGGCCCACATAATTAGAAATCGCTAGGAAACTTGTATGGTCTCTCAGACCTTGGCTAGATACAACTTTTTGAAATAAAATGAGTTGGTCCCATGTTTCTACTCCAAAAAGCTTGTGCGAATCAAATCACTCCTGCATTTTATCTCTAGCATGCATTCTTTCTTTCTTTACCCACTCCTCACGTTTGGTTTTTTAGGGAAAAACACCATAACTAAACGCGCCACAAGGCATCCCTATCGCACCAGATCCAAATCTAGAACGATGGGTGATCAAGAGGAGACACAGGAACGGATGAAAGCTGACATGTCGGCTCTGAAAGAACAGATGGCCTCCATGATGGAGGCCATGTTAGGAATGAGGCAGCTCATGGAGAAAAACGCGGCCACCGCTGCCGCTGTCAGTTCGGCTGCCGAAGCAGACCCAACTCTCTTGGCAACTGCGCACCAACCTCCCTCAAACATAGTAGGACGGGGAAGGGACACACTGGGGCACGATGGCAGCCCTCACCTGGGATACAACCGAGCGGCTTACCCTTATGGATTGCCGCCCAACTACTCACCACCCGTCTTGCAAGACGATGCGGGCCATATTGCTTCTCCCGTCCTTGAAAGAGAGCCTCCTCAACAGCCCGACGAGGTCCACAAAAACCCTCAAGACTATGCTCGAAGGGATGTCGAGTTCTATCCCCCGATCCCCGAAGGGCCGGCACCCAGCACGTTGCCTCAACCCAACATCGCGACACAACCAATAGTCTTATCCACGGAAGGACCGCCCCCGACAACTGAAGAAAGGAGGAAGCTCGATCTCCTTGAGGAAAGATTGAGAGTCGTGGAAGGATTTGGGGACTATCCGTTCGCAGACATGACGGATCTTTGCTTGGTACCCGATGTTGTTATTCCCCCGAAGTTCAAAGTGCCAGACTTCGACAAGTATAAAGGGACGACTTGTCCCAAAAACCATCTCAAGATGTATTGTCGTAAGATGGGCGCACACTCTAAGGATGAGAAGCTATTAATACACTTTTTTCAAGATAGCTTGGCCGGAGCCGCGGTAGTCTGGTACACTAATTTGGAAGCCTCCCGTATCCGTACTTGGAAGGATCTGATTACTGCCTTCCTAAGGCAATATCAGTACAATTCCGATATGGCTCCCGATCGCACTCAGCTGCAGAATATGTTCAAGAAAGAGGGCGAAACCTTGAAAGAATACGCACAGCGGTGGAGAGACCTGGCGGCACAAGTAGCTCCTCCCATGGTTGAGAGAGAGATGATCACCATGATGGTAGACACTCTGCCAGTGTTCTACTATGAGAAGCTAGTAGGTTACATACCGTCCAGTTTCGCGGACCTAGTGTTCGCCGGGGAAAGAATCGAGGTAGGGTTGAAAAGAGGAAAGTTCGATTACGTTTCCTCCACAAGTGTGAATGCCAAAAGAATCGGGGCAACAGGGGCAAAAAGGAAGGAAGGAGATGCCCATGCCGTATCTTCAACACCCGCGTGGGTCAAACCCCCGCAGACACCTCATGGTATCCATCAGTACGCGCAACATCACCCGAGCTACCTTCTGGGGCGGGGACAAAACATGAACAGCAGAAACCAACCCAAGGTAAGACAACGACGCGGTCAGGATTGGCCATACCTGGTTGTTTATTACTTGCAGGTACTTAGGAACGAAGGCAATTGGGGATGGGGTCACGACCGACTGATCGTCGCCCCTTCCCTGCGCTAAACAAGCAGAGAACGTCGCTGCAAGGCAGCCCCGTATCCTTTGTATTCGCAGTTTTTCTTTTACTATTTGTTTGTTTTAAAAAAAATAAGTAATCAACGCCCAATTCTTACTGAAATAAGTTCAAGTTAGGCAAAACGCTAACCCATAAGGAAGGAGGGGACATGGTTAATGTTCCTCTCAAAAAAAAAAAAGTGCAGGTTAGCTCGCCTGGGCGAGCTGAGCTCGCCTGGGCGAGCAACCCCTGCACCAAAATATAAAAGTGACGAAAAGGGGGACGTTTTTGCATTCAAAAACTTCTTTTCCCCCCTTTCAAAAGCCATACCCACGGAATTTACGAGTTTGCACCCCTAGGATCTCTACTTTTTGCATTCTTCGATTCCGTTTTGCGCTTTTATTCCTCACCAACAAGTAAGTGTTCCATCCTTAAGCTTTCTAGCTTTTCATTGGTGTATTTTGATCTCCTTTTTGTGCTCTAAATTGTGGGAATGTGCTCAAATGTGTGGGGCAAATTTGGTTTGTTTTCTTGCTTGATTGGGTTGAATTGGGGGTTTGTATGAGATGGCCCTAGGCCTATAATGCATTTTGAAGCAATGGGACATGCCACATTGTCCCCGTTCTCTTGCTATTAATGCCTAAACGCGCGCCCACCAAGTGTTCGGTGAAATGCCTCAATGGCATTAGCGCGTGGTTTTCGTAGGGAAATAACCCATGGGGCATTTTGGTTTGCACATATTTTCTATTTTTTGGGACATGCATTCATTTCCGAAAGGGCTAGAGTAATTGCCCCACATATATCCTAGGCCTAGGAACCAAAGTTTTTATGCAAAAGAACACAAGAGTGGGTGCATATTGGGTAAAGTTACCCTTTTTGGCCGGCGATCAGCTATGAGCCACGTTACAATAATTTCCCTATGCCTAGATGTTTAGGAATTTTGCTCATCATAAATGTGTAGGTTTAGAATAGGTAGCAAAATACCTTTGGCAATTTACACTTTGGGTGTGGTAGCAAAATACTTGGATGTATGTACATGTAATTTTTGGTAGTCAAAATGTCTCACAAAAAAAAATATATATGTTGCATGTTATGTAAAGAAATACATTACAAAAATACCTTTTAATTTGAATGCAATTTTAGTCAGCAAAAGGAAATATACTTGAATTTACATGCGGCCTTTGGGTAGCAAAAACACTTGAAAAAAAGCATGAAATGTAGCACCTTATTGTGTAGATAGCCAAGATTCATCACAAAGTTTGTATATGCATAGGTATTAGAAATACCAGAATGTGCACGTGTGCAATTTTCGGTAGCCAAGATGCTTTGAGTATGCATGTATGTAAATTTAGCCAAGGAAGTGCATGTGATGTAGGTAGCAAATACACCATGGAAGTGCATATAAATAATCTAGGTAACGAAGGTGCCTTGATTGTGCATGGGTGCATTTTTCTTAGTTAGAAGAATATCTTGTGCGAGTGAATGTTCGTAAGGAAGTGTGTGCATGAGTTTGCTCTAAATTTACATTGATATTTGTGTTTATTGGAGGAGGCTGTACGCCATTTTTGTTTTAAGAGTAGCATTTCATGGTAAAACTAACTTTCCAAATGTTTGCCTTCGCAGGAAATGGCCCCGAGGAAGCTTGCCTCAAAGAGGTCCAGGAAGGATAAGGCGGCCGAAGAAACTAGTTCCGCTCCTGAGTATGATATTCAGCGCTTTAGGAGCGTCGTACACCAGCAGCGCTTCGAGGCCATCAAAGGATGGTCGTTTCTCCGGGAGCGACGCGTCCAGCTCAGGGACGACGAGTATACGGATTTCCAGGAGGAGATAGGTCGCCGGCGGTGGGCATCACTAGTTACCCCCATGGCCAAGTTCGATCCAGAAATAGTCCTCGAATTTTATGCCAATGCTTGGCCAACAGAGGAGGGCGTGCGTGACATGAGGTCCTGGGTAAGGGGTCAGTGGATCCCGTTTGATGCCGATGCTATCGTCCAGTTCCTGGGATATCCGTTAGTGCTGGAAGAGGGCCAGGAGTGCGAGTATGGCCAGAGGAGGAACCGGACTGATGGGATCGGTGAGGAGGCCATCGCCCAGTTGCTATGTATAACGGGGCAGGATTTTGCCCGGACTGCTGCCGGAAGACGGGTGCGGATCATGCGCACCAACATGACCACCCTGACTCAAATATGGATGACTTTGTTGCTCAGCAACATCCTGCCCACCTATCATAATTCCGACCTCCCCCTGCCGAAGTGTCAGCTGGTGTACGCCATCCTGACACGGATGAGCGTCCATGTGGCTCAGTTGATCGCTGATGCCATCTATATTTTTGCAGGTATAGCGCCTACTAGGCACCCTTTGGACCCAGATAAGTCCAACAGGGCCCTGGGATTTCCCGCACTGATCACAGGACTCTGCCAGTCGTTCGGAGTCCCCGTGGCACCTACCAAGGTGATTCGGCCGCCCATCACCCGGGCTTTTATTGAGAAGTACTGCACCCAGAGACAGGCTCAGGGGGATGCTCCACAGGCCGCGGGCGCGCCACCACCACCTCATCAGGCTGGCCCGGCTGGGTCATTTGACATGGAGCAGTATTTACGGCATTTGGTTCGCCAGCAGGCAGCCTACCACCGGGCACATGTGCAGACCCATGATTGTCTATACCAGATGAGCCTCAGCATGCAGAGCCAGGGCTTCGCTTCTTTTTCATGCCCTACTCCAGACCAGTTCAGGGCAGAGGTCGCATGGCCCGGGGATTGGCCCGAGGCCCAAGCAGGAGAGGTGCCCCCGGAAGTTCCAGGCGATGGAGAGGAGGCCCACAAGGACGAGGAGATGGCCGATTTGCTTGACTTCTTGGGAGGGAGTGGAGCTACATGACTGGGAGATCCCCAGATTCATGTTTTCTTTCGTATTTCTTTTATCATTTATATGTTTTTTTTTTACTTGAGAGACTAATGTTTGTTTTTGTTGTTTCGATTGTCATTTGTACAGCGCATACATTTTTGTTTGGATTGTTGCGTTAGTGTTTATATATCATTACTGTCAATGATGTTTGAAATTCTGGAACCGTGTAGAGTTCTTCGTTTAGGAACATCGTCCAAAAAATATATAATAAAACAAACAAAAATCATGATAAAAATAAAAATAAAAATCAAAAAAAGGAAAAAGAGAGCAAATAAGAAAAAGAGAGCAAATAAGAAAATAAAAAGGGAGAGCAAGTAAGAAAAAAGATGGGGAAAAGGAAAATAAGTTGTCTAGCTGAAAAACCAACATGCTTTTGAAAAGAGATGACTTCCAACTTTTCTTTGAAAAAAATCCGCTGATCATAGCTATTTTTGAAAAAAATGTATATACACCTGAAGGGTGAATGCTATGAAAATTTTCCCGGACGCCCAAAATGGACTCGAATGAATGCACAAATTGATAAAAGAACATATTTTGGAAACATTGGGTTGACTAAAATGGGGGAAATGAATCCTGATCCCTAGCATCACATGACCATAAAAATTTGACACTTGAGTGTCCACATAGGTGCATGCATGACCAGTTTTGCATAAAATTTCCAAATCATCATTTTTGCATTTGTGTCATGGAAATAATGTGGGGCATCCCTTTTTGTCCTTGAACCAAACCAAACCCTGACATGTATCATGCCTAGCCATTCTACAAGTCTTGAGCCAAAATCCTGACTCACCATAATCCTTACCCTCGGAAGCAAAAAAGAAGAGAAGGAAAATTTCCAATAAAAAAGAGAAGGAAAATTTCCAATCAAAGCAAAAAAGAAGGAAAGGAAATTCCCAATCAAAGAGTGGGAGAAAGAAAAAAGAAAAGAAAGAAAATTCCCAACCAAAGAATGGGAGAAAGTAAAAAAGGAAGGAAAGAAAGTTCCTGATCAAAGAAACTAGAAGAAATGTGCAGAAAGGTCTTTTTGACCAGACAATATCTGAACAATACAGAATTGTCACCAAATGAATAAGAGGAAGAAAAGGAAACCATGACCTAAAAGTGGTCTTCTCCCTTTGATTACCAACCAAAATCCTGTGCGTCGGTGACTTGCTCGCCTCGCGCAAAAAACAGAAACAGAAAAGGAAAAGGCCAAAAACCCACAAAAGCCGAAAAACCCACCAAAAGAACCCATTCCCAAGGGAAGTCCTATTGATCCATGATCACGCATGTAATTTTTGATTTGATAGGAAATAATTTGCAAAGTCAAGTCATGACATATCTATGGTTCGGAATTAGGATGAAACACTTACCTGTGCGAGATTGATACACTTTGAGTGATTTTCTTCTATTTTTGTCGAACCCAGTGTTTCCTCTAAATGGTCATTTAGAAACGAAATGCTAACATCCAAAATCTCATTTATGGTTATGGGGGATTTCATCAGCAGACTCTCCTTCCCCGGTAGACGCATTTTTTTTCACTCAAAAAGGCATATGCTGCTCTAATCAGTTGGAATATTTGTCTCTTTGCTAAAGCATGTTTGCATTTTAGTGGAGAAAACACCGAGACTTTTTCAAGTCTCACAAGTTATCCAGAACTACGTAGGTCTTAGTTCCTCATTGGAGGATACGTAGGAGCAAGAGCCTCGCTTTTGTCGACCACACCGCTTTTTGTTACCATGACCCAAGAGCTGGTAGCCCGCGAAGACACCTTATGGTTATCCGCACCTCGTCATTCAGTGACCCCAAGTGTGATTGTTGAGCAGAGGCCAATGTGGTCATCTGCGCCCTTTCCGGAGATGTCAGCATCTTCCGGTGGAGACTTTTTCAAGTCTCACAAGTTATCTAGAACTACGTAGGTCTGAGTTCCTCATTGGAGGATACGTAGGAGCAAGAGCCTTGCTTTTGTCGGCCGCCCCACAATCTCTGTCATACTGACCCTGAGGTCATGTGACATGCGGAGACAAATTATGGTCATTCCGCACATCTTTTGCCATTCAGACACAGTTGTGTTCAATGGCACGCAGAGACAAATTATGGTCATTCTGCACCCTTTTGTCATCCAGAAGCGGCGGGCCCGATGACATGCGGAGACAAATTATGGTCATTCCGCACATCTTTTGCCATTCAGACACAGTCGTGTCTGATGGCACGCAGAGACAAATTATGGTCATTCTGTACCCTTTTGTCATCCAGAGGCGGCGGGCCCGATGACATGCGGAGACAAATTATGGTCATTCCGCACACCTTTTGCCATTCAGACACAGTCGTGTCCGATGGCACGCAGAGACAAATTATGGTCATTCTGCAACCCTTTTGTCATCCAGAGGCGGCAGGCCCGATGACATGCGGAGACAAATTATGGTCATTCCACACCCCTTTGCCTTTCAGACACAGTCGTGTCCGATGGCACGCAGAGACAAATTATGGTCATTCTGCACCCTTTTGTCATCGAGAGGCGGCGGGCCCGATGACATGCGGAGACAAATTATGGTCATTCCGCACACCTTTTGCCATTCAGACACAGTCGTGTCCGATGGCACGCAGAGACAAATTATGGTCATTCTGCAACCCTTTTTTCATCCAGAGGCGGCGGGCCCGATGACATGCGGAGACAAAATTTGGTCATTCTGCACCCCTTTGCCATTCAGACACAGTTGTGTCCGATGGCACGCAGAGACAAATTATGGTCATTCTGCACCCTTCGTCAATCGCGGCCGACAAGCCTGTTGACACGCGGAGATTTACATCATCTTCCGCACTCACAAGATCTGTCATACTGACTTTTGAGTCACATTGACGGGCGGAAATACCCGAGTGGTTATCCGTATAAACATTCTTTTGCTATCTGTAAGACAGAACGCTTGATAGCAGGCAGAGACTGACATCATCTTCTGCACCTTTTGTTCCCCCGGGAGCAACAAGTCATTTGCATGTGGGAATTTTATGGTCACCCGCGACTCTCGTCAACCGAGAGGAACGAAATTAGTGTCTTATCTTTACTTTCCTTTTATCTCCAATAAAAGACAAGTAAAGAGGGGCAACTGTCATACCCTAATTTCGTCCGGGGACCTTTGCTTGATGACATGCGACTTTTGTTTGGTCCTTGTAAGGTGCTTGGCACCCATCATTAGGCAATTTGTGAAATTTCGGGACGTGCCAAAAAACAAAAGAAAATATTGATGCACAATCCGTAAGGTTCCGTGACACACCGGAAATCAAATGGAAGCATCGTTGCACAATTAGTGAGGTTCCATAACATTCCATAAGTCAAAAAAGGGATGATTATGTAATCCACAAGGTTTTGTAACATTACGGAAAGAAAACAAGTATCGTTACGAAATTCGTAAGTTTCCGTAACTTTATGAAAAAAGAATCACCAAAAAAAAGGCAGGGGGTGTACTTAGTAAAAATGGGGGTGCAAATAGAAACCAGGCCCACTTAGGCCCTCCAGAAGATTCCTCCAAAAGGTTGTTGCTTCTGGAGGAAGCAACCCTGCTCGCCTGGGCGAGCTGGGCGGCAAGCATCTCCCTTATTTTGCTATAAATAGGGGAGGAAGTGAAGTGGAAAAGGGTTGAGCCCCTTTGGCACTTCTCTCTCTTTCGAATTTGCTTGGAAAAATTGTTTCCGTGAAGAAAATCTAAGCCGAGGCGCTTCCGAAACGTTTCCGTGAGGAATTTTGCAAAGGTTTCGACCGTTCTTCGACGTTCTTCATTCGTTCTTCGATCTTCAACGGGTAAGTACCTCGAACCAAGCTTTTCGGTTCATTCTATGTACCCGTGGTGGTCCACATTGTGTTTCGTGTATTTTTATTCTCGTTTTATTTACTTTTTTATACCCCCTTTTGACGTGCTTAAGCCATTTTATTTAAGTCATTTCTCGCTTAACCTAAAAATAAAATAAATTTCCACCGATCGTTTGAATTGTATTATCCATTAACTTCGGTTAAAATGAATTCCGACCGTTCGGTCGTGCCGTGACCACGTTGGAAATCAAAAAGAGGTAAAGTAATAATATAATAATAAAAAACAACGTCTTTTTGTAAAATAAAGCGAAAAATCAATCGAACGTTTTCTCTTTGGGATTTCTCATTCTTAATCGAATTGACTAATAACTAAAGTGAAACTAAGGCTAAAATCAACTCGCCTAGTCAAGCTCGTCCATAAAAATAGGTTTTTGAAGTTTGTCATTTCAATTTCTTACTAAGTAAATGGATCGTTTTCAAGGTCCAACGCCTTAAAATGATCACCTTTTAAGTAAAAAGAATCACTTGATAAAAAAGAACTACGTAGGTCTGATTTCCTCATCGCAATTGAGGAATACGTAGGAGCAAAGGGAAACACCCTTGTCGACCACAAAAAGAGAAAAATATAAAAAGGGTATAAAGGATATAAAGACATAAAAAGGGAACATAAAAAATCAAAGTCATGTTTGCACATTCGATTAAAGGCTGCCGTCCCTTGGGACGGACGTGTGGGGTGCTAATACCTTCCCCGTGCGTAAATACAACTCCCGAACCTTTCACTTAAAAGTTCGTAGATCGCGTCTTTTCTGGTTTTTCCGACGTTTCCCTCAAATAAACGTTGGTGGCGACTCCACGCGTATTCCTTTCGTGGAACACGCATCCCGCGAGTCTCGCGTCGCCCTCCCGCCGAAGGGTAGGTTGCGACAGAAGGCATGCAATGATTGAAGATATCATCGTCTTCAAAGTGTAAATGATGGCATTGTCGCCTTTTGAAGGCATGTAATGACTGAAGACATTGTCATTTTTGAAATGTAGATGAAGGTCATTGTCGCCTTTTGAAAGCATGCAATGACTGAAGACATTGTCGTCTTCGACATGTAGATGATGACCATGATGGTCTCTGCATGCCATCGGACTCGATTGTCTCTGGATGACAGAGGGTGCGGATGACAATGATTTGTCTCCGCGTGTCAACGGGCTTGCTTACCTCTGGTTGACGAAAGGGAGACTAAAGTAGTCTCAGTCGATAGACATTGAGTCTTTGACAAAGGGAGCAGATGACCATATTTGTCTTTGCTTGTCTATAGGCTCACTTGCCTCTGGTTGATAGGGGAGACTACAATAATCTCGGTCAAAAGACATCGAGTCTTCGACAAAAGGAGCAGAATGACCATATTTGTCTCTGTGTGTCAACAGGCTCTCTTGCCTCTGATTGACAGGGGAGACTGCAATAGTCTTGATCAAAAGACATCGAGTCTTCGACATAGGGGGCAGAATGACCATATTTGTCTCTATGTGTCAATGGGCTCGCTTGCCTCTGGTTGACAAAGGGAGACTAAAGGAGTCTCGGTCGAAAGACATTGAGTCTTCGACAAAGGGTGCAGACGACCATATTGGTCTCTGCGTGTCATCAGACTTGATTGTCTCTGGATGACGAAGGGGAGACTAAAGTTGATGCAATCCTACCTCCCAAGGGCATTGGATAGAAGACTCCAAGAAGATTGGGCCAAAGATGCAAGAGAAGGCCCTAGGGTTCTCATGAGCCTTAGGGTAGATTTCAGGCCCATGGGCTAAGTATGAGCCCACTTATCTTTGTACATATTAGATTAAGGTTTCATTAATTTTGGGCCTTGTATTTAGGGCTCCAAAATGTAGGTAGGGTACCCTAGAAATATAGGATTTTTCAGCCCTTGTATTTTAGGGCACCTAAACTAGTTTTTGTATTAGGGGTAGTTTTGTAATTTCACATGCACTAAGTGAATATTTGATGTGTGTGTTGGGAAATAAAATTTAATTGAATTGGTAGAAGCCCAATCCAATTAAATTTTAGAGGGGGAGGTAAGCATTTGCTTACTACACCTCATTGCCACATCATATAGTCACACTTTGTGCATGTCCTTCATGCTTTACATGCCTCATGACACCTAAGCACACTTAGTGGAGAATCTTGGAATTGATCTTGGATTAGTGGGCTGAACCATAACTAAAATTCACTAATCATAATTAGTGAAATTTTGGCTCCAAAGTTTGGCTCCACAAATTCAAGTGAAATTTGAATTGAAATTCAAATTTCCCTTCAATTTTGTGTGACACTTAGACTATAAATAGAGGTCATGTGTGTGCATTTATTAAACTTTTGATGCAATCCTACCCCGCAAGGGCATTGGATAGAAGACTCCAAGTAGATTGGGCCAAAGATGCAAGAGAAGGCCCTAGGGTTCTTATGAGCCTTAGGGTAGATTTCGGGCCCATGGGCTAAGTACAAGCCCACTTATCTTTGTACATATTAGAATAAGGTTTCATTAAATTTGGATCTTGTATTTAGGGCTCCATAATGTAGGTAGGGTACCCTAGAAATATAGGATTTTTCAGCCCTTGTATTTTAGGGCACCTAGACTAGTTTTTGTATTAGGGGTAGTTTTGTAATTTCACATGCACTAAGTGCATATTTGATGTGTGTGGTTGGAAATAAATTTAATTGAATTGGTAGAAGCCCAATCCAATTAAATTTTAGAGGGGGAGGTGAGCATTTGCTTACTACACTCCATTGCCACATCATATAGTAACACTTTGTGCATGTCCTTCATGCTTTTCATGCCTCATGACACCTAAGCACACTTAGTGGAGAATCTTGGAATTGATCTTGGATTAGTGAGCTGAACCATAACTAAAATTCACTAATCATAATTAGTGAAATTTTGGCTCCAAAGTTTGGCTCCACAAATTCAATTTCAAATTCAAGTGAAATTTGAATTTCCCTCCAATTTTGTGTGACACTTAGGCTATAAATAGAGGTCATGTGTGTGCATTTTTTTCAACTTTGATCATTTGAATATGAAAGTTCAGATTTCAAAGCTCATTTAGAGCACAAAATTTCGTGCTCTTCTCTCCCTCTCCCCTCATTCATCTCCTTCTTCCTCCAAGCTCTTATCCATGGCCTCCTATGGTGGTGAGCTTCTTCTAGACTCATCTTCTCCTTGAAGTGGCGTCTCCTCTCTCTCTTCCTTTCTCCATTCCGCTGCCATTTATCTTCCAAGAAGCAAAGGAATCCATTGATGAAGAAGATCCTAGGCCTACAAGCTCCAATGGAGCTTACATAAACTTTGATCATTTGAATATTAAACTTCAGATTTCATAGCTCTTTTAGAGCACCAAATTTCGTGCTCCCCTCTTCCTCTCCCTTCATTCATCTCCTTCTTCCTCCAAGCTCTTATTCATGGCCTCCTATGGTGGTGAGCTTCTTCTAGACTCATCTTCTCCTTGAAGTGGCCTCTCCTCTCTCTCTTCCTTCTCCATTCCGCTGCCATTCATCTTCCAAGAAGAAAAGGAATCTATTGATGAAGAAGATCCTAGGCCTACAAGCTCAAATGGAGCTTGCATCATGTGGTATCAAGAGCATCTTCATCTAGGTGATGTTCTTTTGCTTCCTCTATCTTTCTGTTTGGTGAATTCTCTTTAATTCCTTGTTCTTCATCTTATTCTCCATGTATATCCTCCATTGTCTTGTGGTTTGGTGCTGTTTAGAGTAGATTAAAAAAAAATAAACCGATTAAATCTTAGATCTACACTTGTTCTTGCATTTCTATGGTTCAAATTTTGTAGATTTACTCTTGAATCATGTTTTTTGTGTTGATTTTAGGTTCTATCATTTTTCATTCATAATATTCTTGTGCTGAACCTTTAGATCTAAATTTTCTTCCAAAATATTGATTAGAAAAAAAAAATCTAAGTGTAAATCACTTAATCCATGTTGTCTTAGAGTCATGTTTAGTCATAGTAATTGTCACATTATGTTCTAAGTTTGTGTTGAATTTTTATTTTGTTGATTGAATTCTAGATACATTTGTTCATTTATTCTTGTCATTCTTAGCCTATCTTTTGAATTTTGAGTCTAATTCATGCATGTTATTTAGTTCATAACATGTTCTAAATCAATTCCTAGAAGTAGTCTTGTTCTTGAACTTTTTTTTGTTTTCTAAGTTTCCTACATGATGCCTATGATGAAGTTGAGTTGTGGTGCTGAGTTGTGGCTGGATTTGTGAATCAAAATAAGTCTTAAGCTCTCTTGAATTGTGTTATTCAAGATAATTGAGCATAAGCAAACAAAAATTGTAACTATCCAAGCCTTAAGCAACATAAACACTACTCTTGATTTCTAGGTTGAAATCGCTGGTGCTGGCAGCTTGAACATACGAACTTGTATAAATTACTGGGAATTGGTCACTATGTTTTTTGAGCTGAGAGTTTTACTGAATTTTCTAGACATCTGGACCAAAATTATAAAAAAGAACCAAGCGATTTGGATTAAAGGAAAAAATAAGAAAAATCGCACAAGTTGGCAGAAAAATCGGTGTCTAGGAAAAAAAAAGTGAAAGGAAAGTGTGCTTGTTGTTTTGGCTCAAAATTTGTTCTATAATTGGTGCCTATTTTATACCAATCCTAGTTCTGAAATTTCAATTGAAAATTATTATGAAAACAAGTACCAAAACTAGAGGTTTCTTGAATCTTTTTTTTTAGAGTTTTTCTACTCTACTCTAGAGCCATTCTAGGTTTCTCTGAGTCCTAGCTTGTTTTTTTTGTGCTTTTCATTGCTTTAATTGTTTAATAATCCTTGGAAATTTGTCTTGTTAAAACTCTATTGGTTTAGCTTTCATTTCATTTTTTTTGTTCTTTGGTTATTGCTTGTCTCTTTGTTTCCTTGCTTATGAGTTGCCATATAAGGAATTGGAAAGGAGGATTGGTGCCATATCTTGAAGAATTTGAGTCAAGAAGCAAGGGGCCAACCACCTTAAGAGCTATTGGACTAAGAAGCACTCCAAATTGAGTGAAATACTAAAGAGAGAATAGCCACCACAATTGAGGACTTTTTTTTGTAATTTTGTAATTGGCAATTGGTTTTGCTTTCAAATTTTGTAACAAAAAGGCCTTTCATTGGAAGTAAGTTGGGAGCCTCCAATAGGTCACCCTACTTCCATTTGTGTGTAATAATTTTAGGCAATTTTCCCTTAGGATAGTGAGTGTTTTGTTGGGAACCTTAAATGAGGTCATCCAAACACTCTTAGGATCCGCCTAGTTTGCATTTCTTGCACTTTAATTTCTTGCTTACTTTCATAGCTTATTTCCTTTACCCTCCATTGTCAAACCGCCTATATAGCTTGCCTTTTACCAATTAGTTTTTACCTTATCTTTCACACCTCTTTTAATGTTTATTTTGGCTAGTTTCAACCATAGTTTCTTTTACCTTTTTTTCAAACCCCCAACAAGAAAGAACCATAACTTAGGAACCAACATGAGTCTTCATTCTTCATCTAGTGTTAATGGCGAGGGTTCTACTCCTAATGACCCCTTGTATAAGATATTAGATGAGTTCAGATCCCTTAAGTTGTGGAAACAAAAACAAGAGAGAAAAGAAAAAGGTAAAAAAAGAGTGGAAGAAATAAGTCAAGATGAAAAAGAGAAAATAAGAGAGGAAGAAAGAAGAAAAATAATGAAAGAAATGAAAAGAGAAAAACATGTCTCCTATAGTAGTCATGACTCTTGCAAGAGTTTAAATGAAGAACTTAGCGACTATTATAGAGGGCGTCGTAGTTCACATACTAAACATCACTCCCAAAGAAGAGAAAAGGATAGAAGGCCTCAAGAGGTTAACATTAGCCTCCCATATTTCCATGGAAAAGATAATGTTTAGGCTTACTTAGATTGGGAAATGAAGGTTGAACAACTCTTTGCTTGCCATCATATTAGCGAAGAGAGAAAAGTTCCATTGGCTACCCTTAGCTTTCAAGGGTATGCCCTCTATTGGTGGACTTCCCTTGTTAGGGAACGAAGGATTCATGGGGATCCTCTAGTAGAGTATTGGAATGATCTTAAGAGTGCCCTTAGGAAGAGGCACATTCCCTCCTACTATGAAAGGGAGCTTATGGACAAGCTCCAAAGGCTTAGACAAAGGAATATGAGTGTTGAAGAATATAGACAAAAAATGGAACTACTCCTTTTAAGAGCTGGACTTAGGGAGGAGGAAAGAACAAGCATAGCTAGGTTCCTTAGTGGGCTTAATATGGAAGTGAGGGACAAGGTTGAACTCCTTCCATATAGGGACCTAGATGAGCTAGTCCAACTTTGTATAAGAGTTGAGCAACAACTTAAAAGAAAGCCTTCTTCAAAATCTTATGGCTCTCACTCTTATCCAAGGAAGGACCAAGCCCATGGAATTTTAGGGGCTGCACCTTCAAAACCCAAGGAAGATAAGGGTAAGACCATAGAGAAATACACCCCTAAGACTAGTTCCCAAGAAAGGACTAGCAACATTAAATGCTTCAAATGTCTTGGGAGAGGTCACATTGTCTCTCAATGCCCCACAAAGAAAACCATGATCATGATGGGTCAAGACATTTATAGTAGTCAAGAGGAGACTACTTCTTGCCCTTCCTCTAGTGGAAGTGAAGATGAAGTAAGGGGTGAAGAGTCTAGTGAGGAAGTCTACCCCCATGAAGAAGGTGACCTCTTAATGGTTAGAAGGCTCCTTGGAGGTCAATCTTGTGATCTATCTCAATCCCAAAGAGAGAACATCTTTCATACAAGATGCAAAATTTTAGATAAAACTTGTTCTCTCATTGTGGATAGTGGATCTTGTTGCAATTGTTGTAGCACAAGATTAGTTTCCAAGTTGAACCTCACTATCATTCCCCACCCAAAACCTTATAAACTTCAATGGTTCAATGAGCAAGGGGAAATGATAGTTAACCAACAAGTGTAGGTACCTTTCTCCATTGGGACATATAAGGATGAAGTTAATTGTGATATAGTTCACATGGAGGTAGGACATATTCTTTTAGGAAGACCGTGGCAATTTGATAGAAAGATCATTTACAATGGCCTAACTAATGAGATTACCCTCACCCATCTTGGCACTAAATTTGCGTTGCATCCTCAAACACCTTCACAAGTGGCCAAAGATCAACTAACTATGAAAGATAAGAGGGATGAGGAAGAAAAACTAGAAAAACAAAAGAAAAAGAAGGATAGTAAGGCCTTGTCTTCAAAGGCCAAGAGGAAGGAAAAAGAGGAAAAGGATTCCTCCAAGAAGATTGTTAAGAAGGAAAATCATTTTGCAACAAAAGGTGATATTAAAAGAGCACTCCTTTTTAAACAATCTTTCTACCTTCTCCTATCGAGGGAAACATCCCTTAGCACCGCCATACCTCTTGAGCTGGAGGTTATTCCTCAAGTAAAGGAGTTGTTGGATGAGGGTTTGGTTCACAAGAGCTTAAATCCTTGTGCTTTGTTGGTGCCTAAAATAGGTATTATTAGGCACCAAAACCCTATGATAGGTGGTATGATGAATATGTTGAGTGGTGCAACACTCTTTTATAAAATCACTCATGCATCCAACATCTTCATGGTTTGTGTACATAGGGACTAATTAGGTAGGTTTGTTCTTATTTTTTTGTTTCAATGAAAACCTAGGTGCTCATGTGGGATATCTTAGGTTTGTCGTAATTTTTTGTAGGAATAATCAACATGAAAATAAAGAAAAAGTTATATTTTATTCCATTACTTTCCTTAACTTTTTAAATAGTGATCAAGGGCTTCACATGGACCCTAAGAGAATAAAGGTCATTCTTGAGTGGCCTACTCCACCAAGTATAAAGGAAATTTGGGGCTTCAATATCTTAGCAAAATTTTACAAAAGGTTTGTCCCATATTTTTCTATACTTGTAACACCACTCATTGAGTGGGTGAGGAACTATATTCTCTCATGGGAAGATGGCCAAGAAAGGGGTTTTCAATCCTTACCATACTCTAACATACCCAACATCACTAATACATATGTTTTTATTCTTTTTACAGGTGTGGAGGAAAGAATCCATGAGTTTAAAGAACCTCTGGATTTGAGGTCAAATCCTTTTCAAGGGGGAGGGAATGATGCAATCCTACCTCCCAAGGACATTGGATAGAAGACTCCAAGAAGATTGGGCCAAAGATGCAAGAGAAGGCCTTAGGGTTCTCATGAGCCTTAGGCTAGATTTCAGGCCCATGGGCTAAGTATGAGCCCACTTATCCTTGTACATATTAGAGTAAGGCTTCATTAATTTTGGGCCTTGTATTTAGGGCTCCAAAATGTAGGTAGGGTACCCTAGAAATATAGGATTTTTCAGCCCTTGTATTTTAGGGCACCTAAACTAGTTTTTGTATTAGGGGTAGTTTTGTAATTTCACATGCACTAAGTGAATATTTGATGTGTGTGTTGGGAAATAAAATTTAATTGAATTGGTAGAAGCCCAATCCAATTAAATTTTAGAGGGGGAGGTAAGCATTTGCTTACTACACCTCATTGCCACATCATATAGTCACACTTTGTGCATGTCCTTCATGCTTTACATGCCTCATGACACCTAAGCACACTTAGTGGAGAATCTTGGAATTGATCTTGGATTAGTGGGCTGAACCATAACTAAAATTCACTAATCATAATTAGTGAAATTTTGGCTCCACAAATTCAATTTCAAATTCAAATGAAATTTGAATTGAAATTCAAATTTCCCTCCAATTTTGTGTGACACTTAGGCTATAAATAGAGGTCGTGTGTGTGCATTTTTTAAACTTTGATCATTTGAATATTAAACTTCAGATTTCATAGCTCTTTTAGAGCACAAAATTTCGTGCTCCTCTCTTCCTCTCCCTTCATTCATCTCCTTCTTCCTCCAAGCTCTTATCGATGGCCTCCTATGGTGGTGAGCTTCTTCTAGACTCATCTTCTCGTTGAAGTGGCGTCTCCTCTCTCTCTTCCTTCTCCATTCCGCTGCCATTCATCTTCCAAGAAGCAAAGGAATCCATTGATGAAGAAGATCCTAGGCCTACAAGCTCATCAAAAGTAGTCTCTGGAAGGCAAAAGACTATGATAGTCCTTGAAAAGTAAATGACAGAGAACTTCGAGTCCTATGCGTGGACTTTGAGTCCTGTGAAAGATAAAAGCGATGATTTTGATTCCTATGCAAGATAAAGGTGAGGACTTTGAGTCATATGAGGAGTTTGAGTCCTATGAAGGCGAGGACTTTGAGCCCTCTGAAGGCGAGGACCTTGAGTCCTCTAAGGCGAGGACCTTGAGCCCTCCAAAGGCGAGGACTTTGAGTCCTCTGAAGGCAAGGATTTTGAGCCCTCTAAAGGTGAGAACTTTGAGTCCTCTAATGGCGATGACTTTGAGCCCTCTAAAGGTGAGGACTTTGAGCCCTTTGAAGGCGAGAACTTTGAGTCCTCTAATGGCGAGGACTTTGAACCCTCTAAAGGCGAGGACTTTGAGTCCTCTAAAGGTGAGAACTTTGAGTCCTTTGATGGTGAGGACTTTGAGCCCTCTAAAGGTGAGGACTTTGAGTCCTTTGAAGCAAAGGACATTGAGTCCTATGAAACAAGCCAATGGGCACTAGTACCAAAAGGCTCAACCTTATGAGAAAGCAAGAGATTGACTTTTTGAGAGGGCCTTTCATCCCAAACTCAAAATATTGAACATTAGATTTAGGAAATCTATGCACTTAATATAAACATGATTTTTGGGGATGCAGGTGCATGCAACCTTTGTCTTGAAATGCAGTAAATGCAGGTTCCGTATGCAATAATGCAATGCAATGGAAAATTGTACAATGACATTCTTCCCTATTTTTGTGATTTTGATTTTGATTCAATTTTTTTTTCGCTTCCTTTTTTGTGGAAAACACATATTGACTGTCCCTTTTTTTTTAAAAGATATGATAACTCATGCAACCTCATCCTATCTTTTTGCAGATCTCTTTGGGGACTCCCTCAGAGTGTATGTTCTGTTTGATTTAGTCACTTCAAAATTTTGGAGTGATGACAATGGAGTCATTTGACATTTAATCAATCAACTAAAATCCCAGGGTTCGTCCCCCTCTTTTTTTTAAAAACATCGATTATTCTGCACAACAAGAAAAATATAAGGCTTTAGGACCAATCACATGCACCATTGAAGGATGGCAATGGATCATCACCCTTTGGTATGTGACCAAGTGAAACTTCTTTGGTTTAAGGTCATAGAGTGATGCCACGAGTTTATTGATCCCACTGATACTCAATGACACGGGTTGGTCACTAAGCAAAGGCCACCATTGGATTCAAAAAGAATCCTAAGCAAAGGCCACCATTGGTTTTGGGCATTTTCCATGAGCTCTTGGTCAAATGGGTTTTCTTCTCAAATGTGCAAGTGCGAACCTCAGGGGTTTTTTTTTTGTTTTAGA
The DNA here is from genome assembly GCF_000004515.6 of Glycine max. Lineage (NCBI taxonomy): Eukaryota > Viridiplantae > Streptophyta > Magnoliopsida > Fabales > Fabaceae > Glycine > Glycine max. The sequence continues at coordinate 37,408,882 of NC_038250.2, read as the reverse complement.
TATCTATCCTCTTTTTTTTCAACAATCACAAGCGTGTGCGGGTTTCATTCTGGAATCCCAACTTAAAAGCAAATTAGTCATTCTTTGATCTACATGGGCTTTATTGGGCTTGTAACGTGTTCAGGGGTAAGAGGGCTATGAAAGAAAGGATTAGAGGCTCAAAGAGTGTTTGAGGGTTATATTGAGTAAGAACCTCAAGAACGTTGTTTGTACCTTTTGGGTTGGGCTCTACTCCTTTTGTCTCATACATTAACCTTTCATTGCATTTTTGTGCCTTTCTTGTAGAATTTTGGAGATCTTTGTCTCACTTTTTTTTTCACTTGCCTCTGGCGGATTTATTTTCTTTTTTCATTATTGCCCAACTTCATGCATGTGTAGTTTGCATTGCTCTTCCTGCTGGTTTAGCAGTGGTTCCCACTCAGGGTTTCTATTTTGCTTTTGCTATTTTTTCTTTGTTGTTGTTTTTAGAAAACAACATGCTTTGGCTCGGAGGGGGTAGCAAAGGATAGAGTAGTGTTTGGGATATTGAAACATGGCCATGTGTCATTTCAAATCTTGACTAGATCCTTTTTGTAGTTTAGATTTTGGGACCAAACCTTAATAACACGCCTTTAATTGTTTTTTTTCTTTCTTCTTTTTTTCAACCCTAATTTTTACTTAGGCCGCCCTTTCGGGTGAGAAATTTTGATCTGCTCCTAGGTTTGCTTGAGGCTCACGTACTATGCCTCTCATTGCCCCAATGTAGGGCTTTGAGGTATCTATTCATGCCTTTTGTGATGACCTTGTAGTAGGGAATCTACTGGGTGAGAACTTCTTATCTACCCCCTAGGTTTGCTTAAGGATGGTGCCTCTCATTGCCTCAGTGTAGGGCTCTGAGGCATCCATTGTTGTCTTTTGCTATGACCATGTAGCAAGGAAAGATAAAAGAAACTGTGCAGATTCTCGAAAAAAAATTTCAAGGATGAGAAACATTTAAAGGACTTTTAATTGACAGATTAAGTCAAATGACTCTTGTTCTTGATAACTCACTTTTCTCTCAAAAGATAACTTTTAGGAATGATAAAATGAGGTCACATGAATGTTTGTACTTCTTAATATGAAACACAATCAGTCAAACATTTTTTTGTTTTGAATTTTTTTTTACTCTTAGTTTACGGCACCCTCACCGAACGAGCAATTTCTGATTGAACAGACTTGGAAGTCAAACTTAGGAGTGCAGGTCGCTTGAGCAAACAAACCATCGGCTTACATTCACATTCCAGTGGAAGTTAAATAAGCAAAGATATAATTGTGAGAGGATGAGAGACAAGGATGTCAAATTTATCCATATTATTAGCATTGCAACTATTGTTTACAGTAATGGCATAAACTTGAAAATCCTAATGAGCCATTGGAGACATCTAACAACAACCTTCAAAATTGCCCCATGTATAGTGTCGCTTGCCAACGTCAGAATTCACAAGTGATTTTCTTCAAACTTTAGCCAACCCGCATCAATTAGACCTTGCACCTTATGTTTCAGGGTCCTACAATGCTCAATGGAATGCCCCGAAACTCCTCCATGATAAACAAATGTCGCATTCGAGTTGTATCCTCGAAAAAATGGAGGTTGAGGAACCTTGGTCGGGGTTATCGCAACCATTGAATTATCAAGTAGATATGGGAGCAAGTTAGCATAGGACACTGGAATTGGGGTGAATTCTACATGTTGTTTCGCTGGAAAATTCCCTCCCTGGTTGGTGCTTTGGTTTGTGTTAAGGGCGGTGTTTGGCATTGGATGTGCGGCAGACTGGCTTTGTGGCTGATTTGGGGATGGCCTTTGTGGTTGATTGGGTGGTGGGTAATGAGAAGGGCTGATATTGGCTAAGTAATGACATTGTTGAGCTGGTGGGAAATTTTTCCATGTAGGAACGGCAGTCATAGCATGGGTTCCTTCCTCCTTCTCATCCTCTCTATATGCCCCAGCTTTCTCATTCATCAAAGCAGGATAATCAAACTTGCCACTTCTTAGACCCACTTCAATCCTTTCGCTGGTGAAAACCAAATTGGTGAAGTTTGAAGGCGTGTAACCCACCATTTTCTCATAGTAGAATATCGGTAACGTGTCTACTATTATTGTGATCATCTCTTTCTCCGTCATTGGGAGCGTTGTTGGATCAAGTGGCCTCGGAATAATTAAGAAGGGGGAGTTGAATTAATTATGAACGTGTCTTGACTAATTAAAAATCTATCCTTCTTAATGTTACTAGATTCAATTAGGCTTTTACTACTAAGTTAGAAAGTAAAGAACAGAAATAGAAACTTAACCAAAAGTAAAAGCAATAATTAAAAGTACACAGCGGAAATTAAAGAGTGTAGGGAAGAAGAAGACAAACACAAGATTTATACTGGTTTAGCCACAAACCGTGCCTACATCCAGTCCCTAAGCAACCTGTGGTTCTTGAGATTCCTTTTCAACCTTGTAAAATCCTTTACAAGCCAAAGATCCACAAGGGATGTACCCTTCCTCGTTCTCTTTGAATAACCAAGTGGATGTACCCTCCACTTGAACTGATCCACAAGAGATGTACCCTCTCTTGTTCTCAGTATATCAATCTCCAAGCAGATGTACCCTCTACTTGTACCACAAAGGATGTACCCTCCAATGTGTTGGGACAAAGAATTCTCAGGCGGTTAGTCCTTTGAATCTTTGTAAGGGGAAACAAAAGATATCTCATGCTGTTAGTCCTTTGAAATCTTTTGCTTAAGGGGAAGGGAAGAATCAAAAGAATTCTCAGGCGGTTAGTCCTTTGAATCTTTTGTAAGGGAGAAGAGAGACACAACAGAATTCAGGCGGTTAGTCCTTCTGTTCTTTTGGCAAAGGGAGAAGAGAATGAAGAAGATGAATAGCACAAGTTTTTTATCAAAGAAATTTTCTTGAAAGAGAAAGTATTGAACAAAAACTTTTAGAAAGATGAAGAGAAATGAATCAGAAAATTCTTTAGAAAGAGTTGAAAGATTGTTTAAGGATTGATTGAAATATTCATTGAAAGATTGATGTCATGGTCACATATTTATAATCTCTTGATGACTCAAGTTAAAGTTTGTAACTGTTGGCAATTTCTTTAAAACTAGTCTCCTTAAAAATTGTGACTCTATTGAAAACTAGTCACTTAAAAAGTTGTGACTTTTGAAAAAATCTTCAGAAACAAGTCACTTGAAGAATTGTGACTTTTAGAAATTTACTTTTCGAAATCAGTCACTGGTAATCGATTACCATTAAGGTGTAATCGATTACACATCAACAGATGTGACTCTTCATGTTTAAATTTTGAAAATCAAAACGTTTAGAATTCTGGTAATCGATTACAAGTATTGTGTAATCGATTACACAAGTTTAAAATGATTTAAAACTGTTTAAACACAAGTTGTGACTCTTGAAATTTGAAATCTAACGTTTTAAAACACTGGTAATCGATTACTACCTTCTGGTAATCGATTACCAAAGTGTAAAACTCTTTGGTAATTATTTTGTGAAAACTTCTTATGCTACTCAATGTTTTGGAAAACTTTTTTAGTACTTATCTTGATTGAGTCTTCTCTTGATTCTTGAATCTTGAGTCTTGAATCTTGATCTTGATTATTCTTGGATCTTGATTCTTGAAACTTCATTCTTGAATCTTGAATCTTGATTCTTGAAACTAGATTCTTAAATCTTGATTCTTTGAAAAATCCTACGTGGGGTAAAATACAAGGGCTGAAAAATCCTACATTTCAAGGGTACCCTACCTACATTATGGAACCCTAAATACAAGGCCCAAAAATAATGAAACCTTAATCCAATATGTACAAAGATAAGTGGGCTCATACTTAGCCCATGGGCCCGAAATCTACCCTAAGGCTCATGAGAACCCTAGGGCCTTTTCTTGCATCTCTAGCCCAATCTATTTGGAGTCTTCTATCCAATGCCCTTGCAAGGTAAGATTGCATCATTCTCTCCCCCTTGAAAAGGATTTGACCTCAAATCATGAGGTTCTTGAAACTCTGGGTTTTTTTCCTCAACACCTATAAAAAGAACAAAAACATATATATTAGTGGTGTTTGGGAAGTTGAAGTAAGGTAAGGTCTGAAAACCCATTTCCTGGGCATCTTCCCATGAACGAACATGGTTCCTCACCAACTCAATGAGTGGTGCTACAAGTATAGAAAAATATGGGACAAACCTTTTGTAAAAGTTTGTTAAGTCATGGAAGCAACTACAGCCGCATTGATCTCCATTATCTTCTTCATGCTCATCACGGCCTCCATCATTGTGGTCATTTGCTCTTTCAGGGCCTCTATGTCGGCCTTCATTCGCTCTTGTACCTCCTTTATTTCACTCATTACTCTGGCTCTCTAGCATGCATTTGATAAGGGCGTCGTAAAGCACATTCTTTCCTTTTGATAACAATGATTATAGTTCTGATTTCAAGGAAAGAATGCAATGACCAATGCCACGAATGTGAAAAGAAAAATAAGCATGGATGCATGTGAATGATGCATTCTTGAAGTATTGCAAATTTTACACAGGACATGGGCTTGAATCAATTTAGATTTTCATTAAAACAACATGGTCCATCATATCTTTTCAAAGTGAAACTGGAAAGAACACATGGACGTCAATAGTCCTCAAATCCTTTTTTTTTTTGTAAATTGGCACAATTATGTGTTGGTAGTAGACAAAGAAACAATGTAACTCGATCCATCTTTTGCCCCAACTTTCACAAGCTGGTTACTCCATACTTGACCTTGACTTGATGAACCTTTCCTTAAAAACATGTGCTTGGTTCAACCCCATAATCCAAGGAAAAGAAATTTTGATTGGCAATGCTTTCAGCAACCTATCATAGAGATGAATGACTCGGGCATACTTATGCTATGCATGGCAAATGCAATTATGAGATTGACATGAGATGCCTTAGGAACCACCATTTTCCTAGTTAACCATGCATTAGGTACCATGTTCACATGATTTTCAATCATTTTTTCTTTCTTCTCCCCTTTTTTTTAGGAGAGATGGGTGTATAATCCCAACAAGGTTGGTCTATAGCCATTATCACGGTACCCAACACATGTAACTAAGAATGTGGCATAAACCTTCATTCTTCATTGTTGTCGCAACCTACCCTTCGGCGGGAGGGCGACGCGTGACTCGCGGGATGCGTGTTCCACGAAAGGAATACGCGCGGAGTCGCCACCAACATTTATTTGAGGAAAACGTCGGAAAAACCGGAAAAGACGCGATCTACGAACTTTTAAGTGAAAGGTTCGGGAGTTGTATTTACGCACGGGGAAGGTATTAGCACCCCATACGTCCATCCCAAGGGACGGCAGCCTTTAATCGAATGTGCAAACGTGACTTTGGTTTTTATGTTCCCTTTTATGTCCTTATATCCTTTATACCCTTTTTATATTTTTCCTTTTTTGTGGTCGACAAGGGTGTTTCCCTTTGCTCCTACGTATTCCTCAATTTGTGATGAGGAAATCAGACCTACGTAGTTCTTTTTTTATCAAGTGATTCCTTTTTTACTTAAGAGGTGATCATTTTAAGGCGTTGGACCTTAAAAACGATCCATTTTACTTAGTAAGAAATTGAAATGACAAACTTCAAAAACCTATTTTTGTGGACGAGCTTGACTAGGCGAGTTGATTTTAGCCTTAGTTTCACCTTAGTTATTAGTCAATTCGATTAAGAATGAGAAATCTCAAAGAGAAAATGTCCGGTTGATTTTCCGCTTTATTTTACTAAAAGGTATATTTTTGTTATTATATTACTATTTTATCCCTTTTTTTGATTTCCAACGTGGTTACGGCACGACCGAACGGTCGGAATTTATCTTAACCAAAGTTTACGGATCATACAATTCAAACGTTCGGTGGAAATTTATTTTATTTTTAAGTTAAGCGAGAAATGACTTAAGTAAAATGGCTTAAGCACGTCAAAAGGGGGTATAAAAAGTAAATGAAATGAGAATAAAAATACACGAAACACAATGTGGACCACCATGGGTACATAGAATGAATCGAAAAGCTTGGTTCGAGATACTTACCCGTTGAAGATCGAAGAACGATGAAGAACGAATGAAGAACGTCGAAGAACGGTTGAAACCTTTGCGAAATTCTTCACGGAAAACGTTACGGAAACGTTTCGGAAGCGCCTCGGCTCAGATTTTCTTCACGGAAACAATTTTTCCAAGCAAATTCGAAAGAGAGAGAAGTGCCTAAGGGGCTGAACCCTTTTCTTCTTCACTTCCTCCCCTATTTATAGCAAAATAGGGGAGATGCTTGCCGCCCAGCTCGCCCAGGCGAGCTCAGCTCGCCCAGGCGAGCCAGGTTGCTTCCTCCAGAAGCAACAGCCTTCTGGAGGAATATTCTGGAGGGCCCAAGTAGGCCTGGGTGCTATTTGCACCCCCATTTTTACTAAGCACACCCCCCTCTGCTTTTTTTGGTGATTCTTTTTTCGTAAAGTTACGGAAACTTACGAATTTCGTAACGATACTTGTTTTCTTTCTGTAATGTTACGGAACCTTGCGGATTACATAATCATCCCCTTTTTGACTTACGGAATGTTACGGAACCTCACTAATTATGCAACGATGCTTCCATTTGATTTCCGGTGTGTCACGGAAACTTACGGATTGTGCATCAATATATTTTTTTTGGTTTTCCGGCATGTCCTGGAATTTCACAAATTGCCTAATGATGGGTGCCAAACACCTCACAAGGACCAAAGAAAGGTCGCATGTCATCAAGCAAAGATCCCCGGACGAAATTAGGGTATGACAGTTGCCCCTCTTTACTTGTCTTTTATTGGAGATAAAAGGAAAGTAAAGATAAGACACTAATTTCATTCCTCTCGATTGACGAGAGTCGCGGGTGACCATAAAATCTCTGCATGCAAATGACTTGTTGTTCCCGAGGGAACAAAAGGTGCAGAAGACGATGTCAGTCTCTGCATGCTATCAAGCGTTCTGTCTTACAGATAGCAAAAGAATGTTTATACGGATAACCACTCGGGTATTTCCGCCCGTCAGCATGACTCAAAAGTCAGTATGACAGATCTTGTGAGTGCGGAAGATGATGTAAATCTCCGCGTGTCATCGGGCCCGCCGCCTCTAGATGACAAAGGGTGCAGAATGACCAAATTTTGTCTCTGCGTGCCATCGGACACGACTGTGTCTGAATGGCAAAGGGGTGCGGAATGACCAAATTTTGTCTCCGCGTGTCATCGGGCCTGCCGCCTCTGGATGACAAAGGGTGCAGAATGACCAAATTTTGTCTCTGCGTGCCATCGGACACGACTGTGTCTGAATGGCAAAGGGGTGCGGAATGACCAAATTTTGTCTCCGCGTGTCATCGGGCCCGCCGCCTCTGGATGACAAAGGGTGCAGAATGACCAAATTTTGTCTCTGCGTGCCATCGGACACGACTGTGTCTGAATGGCAAAGGGTGCGGAATGACCAAATTTTGTCTCCGCGTGCCATCGGGCCCGCCGCCTTTGGATGACAAAGGGTGCAGAATGACCAAATTTTGTCTCTGCGTGCCATCGGACACGACTGTGTCTGAATGGCAAAGGGGTGCGGATTGACCAAATTTTGTCTCCGCGTGCCATCGGGCCCGCCGCCTCTGGATGACAAAGGGTGCAGAATGACCAAATTTTGTCTTTGCGTGCCATCGGACACGACTGTGTCTGAATGGCAAAGGGGTGCGGAATGACCAAATTTTGTCTCCGCATGTCACTTGACCTCAGGGTCAGTATGACAGATCTTGTGGGGTGGCCGACAAAAGCAAGGCTCTTGCTCCTACGTATCCTCCAATGAGGAACTCAGACCTACGTAGTTCTAGATAACTTGTGAGACTTGAAAAAGTCTCCACCGGAAGATGCTGACATCTCCGGAAAGGGCGTAGATGACCACATTGGCCTCTGCTCATCAATCACACTTGGGGTCACTGAATGACGAGGTGCGGATAACCGTAAGGTGTCTCCGCAGGTTACCAGCTCTTGGGTCATGACAGCAAAAGGTGGTGTGGTCGACAAAAGCAAGGTTGTTGCTCCTACGTATCCTCCAATGAGGAACTCAGACCTACGTAGTTCTGGATAACTTGTGAGACTTGAAAAAGTCTCGGTGTTTTCTCCACTAAAATGCAAACATGCTTTAGCAAAGAGACAAATATTCCAACTGATTAGAGCAGTATATGCTTTTTTTGAGTGAAAAACAATGCGTCCACCGGGGAAGGAGAGTATGTTGATGAAATCCCCCATAACCATAAATGAGATTTTGGATGTTTAGCATTTCATTTCTAAATGACCATTTAGAGGAAACACTGGGTTCGACAAAATAGAAGAAAATCACTCAAAGTGTATCAATCTCGCACAGGTAAGTGTTTCATCCTAATTCTGAACCATAGATATGTCATGACTTGATTTTGCAATTTATTTCCTATCAAATCAAAAATTACATGCGTGATCATGGATCAATAGGACTTCCCTTGGGAATGGGTTCTTTTGATGGGTTTTTCGGCTTTTGTGTGTTTTTGGCTTTTGATTTTTTTGTTGGCTTTTTCCTTTTCTGTTTTTGTTTAGTGCGGGGCGAAAAAGTCGCTAGCGCACAGGATTTTGGTTGGTAATCAAAGGGAGAAGACCACTTTTAGGTCATGGTTTCCTTTTCTTTCTTTTGTTCATTTGGTGACAATTCTGTATTGTTCAGATATCATCTGGTCAAAAGATCTTTCTGCACATTTCTTCTAGTTTCTTTGATCAGGAACTTTCTTCTTTTTTACTTCTCTTTTTTCTTTCTCCCATTCTTTGATTGGGAATTTTCTTTCTTTTCTTTTTGCTTTCTCCCACTCTTTGATTGGGAATTTCCTTTCCTCTCTTTTTTCCTTTGATTGGAAATTTTCCTTCTCTCCTTTTTTGCTTCCTCTTTGATTGGAAATTTTCCTTCTCCTTTTTCCTTTGATTGGAAATTTTCCTTCTCTTCTTTTTTTTGCTTCCGAGGGTAAGGATTGGCATTCTCACCCTGGGTCAAGGTTTGTGGTGAGTCAGGATTTTGGCTCAAAGCTTGTAGAATGGCTAGACATGATACATGTCAGGGTTTGGTTTGGTTCAAAGCTTGTAGAATGGCTAGACATGATACATGTCAGGGTTTGGTTTGGTTCAAGGATAAAAGGGATGCCCCACATTATTTCCATGACACAAATGCAAAAATGATGATTTGGAAACTTCATGCAAAACTGGTCATGCATGCACCTATGTGGACACTCAAGTGTCAAATTTTTATGGTCATGTGATGCTAGGGCTCAGGATTCATTTCCTCTATTTTAAATTAACCCAATGTTTCCAAAATATGTTCATTTATCAATTTGTGCATTCATCCGAGTCCATTTCGGGCGTCCGGGGAAATTTCACAGCATTCACCCTTCAGGTGTAGACACATTTTTCAAAAATTGGTTATGATCAATGAATTTTTTTTCAAAGAAAAGTTGGAAATCATCTCTTTTCAAAAGCATGTCGGTTTTTCAGCTAGACAACTTATTTTTTCTCTTTCCACCTTTTTTCTTACTTGCTTTCTTTTTCCTTATTTGCTCTCTTTTTCTTTACTTGCTCTCTTTTCCATTTCATTTTTTTCTTTTCTATTTTTATTTTTATCATGATTTTTTTTTGTTTGTTTTACATATATTTTATTGGACGTGTTCCTAAACGAAGAACTCTACACGGTTCCATAATTTCAAACATCATTGATAGTAATGATATAAACACTAACGCAACAATCCAAACAAAAATGTATGCGTTGTACAAATGACAATCGAAACAACAAAAACAAACATTAGTCTCTCAAGTCAAAACAATAACATAACATAAAAATGATAAAAGAAATATGAAAGAAAAACATGAATCTGGGGATCTCCCAGTCATGTATCTCCACTCCCTCCCAAGAAGTCAAGCAAATCGGCCATCTCCTCATCCTCGTGGACCTCTTCTCCATCGCTGGGAGCTTCTGGGAGTGCCTCTCTTGCTTGGGCCTCGGGCCAATCTCTGGGCCATGCGACCTCTGCCCTGAACTGGTCTGGAGTAGGGCATGAAAAAGAAGCGAAGCCCTGGCTCTGCATGCTGAGGCTCATCTGGTACAGACAATCATGGGTCTGTACATGTGCTCGGTGGTTGGCCGCCTGCTGGCGAACCAAATGCCGTAAATACTGCTCCATGTCAAATGCCCCAGCCTGGCCAGCCTGATGAGGTGGTGGTGGCGCGCCTGCGGCCTGTGGAGCATCACCCTGAGCCTGTCTCTGGGTACAGTACTTCTCAATAAAAGCTCGGGTGATGGGCGACCGAATCACCTTGGTAGGTGCTACGGGGACTCCGAACGACTGGCAGAGTCCTGTGATCAGTGCGGGAAATCCCAGGGCCCTGTTGGACTTATCTGGATCCAAAGGGTGCCTGGTAGGCGCCATACCTGCAAAAATATAAATGGCATCAGCGATTAATTGAGCCACATGGACGCTCATCCGCGTCAGGATGGCGTACACCAGCTGACACTTCGGCAGGAGGAGGTCGGAATTATGATCGTTGGGCAGGATGTTGCTGAGGAGCAACATCATCCATATCTGGGTCAGGGTGGTCATGTTGGTGCGCATGATTCGCACTCGCCTCCCTGCAGCAGTCCGGGCAAAATCCTGCCCCGGTATACATAGCAGCTGGGCGATGGCCTCCTCATCGAACCCATCAGACCGGTTCATCCTCTGGCCATACTCACATTCCTGGCCCTCTTCCAACACCAACGGATATCCCAGGAGCTAGCCGATAGCGTCGGCATCAAACGGGATCCACTGACCCCTTACCCAGGATCTCATGTCACGCACGCCCTCCTCTGTTGGCCAAGCATTGGCATAAAACTCAAGGACTATTTCTGGATCGAACTTGGCCATGGGAGTAACCAGTGATGTCCATCGCCGGCGCCCTATTTCCTCCTGGAAATCAGTATACTCGTCGTCCCTGAGCTGGACGCGTCGCTCCCGGAGAAACGACCATCCCTTGATGGCCTCGAAGCTCTGCTGGTGTACAGCGCTCCTAAAGCGGTGACTGTCATACTCCGGAGCGGAACTAGTTCCTTCGGCCGCCTTGTCCTTCCTGGACCTCTTTGAGGCAAGCTTCCTCGGGGCCATTCCTGCGAAGGCAAACATTTGGAAAGTTAGTTTTACCAAGAAATGCTACCCTTAAAACAAAAATGGCATACAACCTCCTCCAATAAATACAAACATCAATGTAAATTTAGAGCAAGCTTATGCGCATACTTCTTTACGAACGTTCACTTGCACAAGACATTCTTATAACTAAGAAAAATGCACCCATATACAATCAAGGCACCTTCGTTACCAAGATTATTTACATGTACTTCCAAGGTGTATTTGTTACCTACATCACATGCACTTCCTTGGCTAAATTTACATACATGCATACTCAAAGCATTTGGGGTACCAAATATTGCACATGTGCACATTCCGGTATTTCTAATATTTACGCATATACAAACTTTGTGATGAATCTTGGCTATCTACACAATAAGGTGATACATTTCATGCTTTATTCAAGTGTTTTTGCTACCTAAAGCCGCATGCGAATTCAAGTATATTTCCTTTTGCTGACTAAAATTAAAAGGTATTTTTTTTTAATGTATTTTCTTTACATAACATGCAATATGTATATATTTTTTGTGAGACATTTTGACTACCCAAAATTTCATGTACATACACCCTAGTATTTTGCTACCACACCCAAAGTGTAAATTGCCAAAGGTATTTTGCTACCTATTTTAAACTTACACATTTATGATGAGTAAAATTCCTAAACATCTAGGCGTAGGGAAATTATTGTAGCGTGGCTCATAGCTGATTGCTGGCCAAAAAGAGAAACTTTACCCAACATGTACCACCTCTTGTGTTCTTTTGCATAAAAACTTTGATTCCTAGGCCTAGGATATATGTGGGGCAATTACTCTAGCCTTTTTCGGGAATGAATGCATGTCCCAAAAAATAGAAAATATGTGCAAACCAAAATGCCCCATGGGTTGTTTCCTTACAAAAGTCACGCGCTAATGCCATTGAGGCATTTCACCGAACACTTGGTGGGCACGCGTTTAGGTATCAATAGCAAGAGAATGGGGACAATGTGGCATGTCCCATTGTTTCAAAATGCATTATAGGCCTAGGGCCATCCCATACAAACCCCCAATCCAACCCAATCAAGCAAGAAAACAAACCAAAATTGCCCCACATATTGAGCACATTCCCACATTTTAGAGTACCAAAAGGAGATCAAAATACACCAATGAAAAGCTAGAAAGCTTAGGGATAGAATACTTACTTGTTGATGATGAACAAAAGCGCGAAACGGAATCAAAAAATGCGAAAAATGATGACCCTAGGGCTGCAAACTCGTCAATCCCGTGGGTATGGCTTTTGAAAGGGGGGAAAAAGAATTTTTTGAATGCAAAAACGTCCCCCCTTTCGTCATTCTTATAATTTGGTGCAGGGGTGGCTCACCCAGGCGAGCTAACCTGCATTTTTTTTTTTTGAGAGGAACATTAACCATGTCCCCTCCTTCCTTATGGTTTAGCGTCTTGCTTAACTTGAACTTACTTAAGTTAGAGTTAGGCGTTGATTACTTATTTTTAAAACAAACAAATAGTAAGACAACTGCGAATACAAAGGATACGGGGCTGCCTTGCAGCGACGTTCTCTGCTTGTCTAGCACAGAGAAAGGGCAACGATCAGTCGGTCGTGACCTCATCCCCACTTGCATCCGTTCCTAAGTACCTGCAAGTAATAAACAACCAGGTTCGGCCAATCTTGACCGCGTCATTGTCTTACCTTGATTGGTTTCTGCTGTCCACATTTGGTCCTCACCCCAGAAGGTAGCTCAAGATGATCCTGCCCCTGTCTTACCACAACAATATGCATGTGTATGCGTATGCATGAATGTTTTCAAACGCAGCGAATCTTAGCAAAAGTTGGTTTAGGTTCAATTTTAATTAAGCGCTTGGGGCATCCCACGAACTGAGCGGAAAGGCTCAGGTGATCACAAATCAAATGCAAGGTTTGAAACCAACGTGAGGACTAAAGTCTCAAATCCACGTTCATTTCTTTGAAAGATTGTAACGAGAGATACAGCAGACTGGAAATCCCTGGGGGAAATCCAGAAAACGCATAAAGATAAAGAACATGCTGCGACATCCTTAATTGCCCCAGCTTCTAAGCATAATATCGCTTGACGACATCAGAATTCACGGGTGAAGGTAACTCTTCACCATCCATGTTGGTAAGCACCAGGGCTCCTCCGGAGAAAGCCCTCTTCACAACAAAAGGCCCTTCGTAGTTCGGGGCCCATTTCCCTCGATTGTCCTTGACAGCATGGGACATTTTCTTTAGCACAAGGTCTCCCTCATGGAACTTGCGCAGACGTACTTTCTTGTCGAATGCATTCTTCATTCTTTGCTGATATAAGCGCCCATGACTCATGGCCGTTAAGCACTTACCCTCAATGAGGTTGAGCTGGTCATAGCGCGTTTGAGCCCACTCTGATTCCTTTAATCCGGATTCTGCCAAGATCCTTAATGACGGGACTTCCACCTCAAACGGTAACACAGCCTCCATCCCATATACCAATGAGAACGGCGTTGCCCCAGTTGACATTCGCACTGAAGTTCGGTAACCGTGTAACGCGAATGGGAGCATTTCGTGCCAATCCTTGTATGACACGGTCATCTTTTGGATAATCTTTTTGATATTCTTATTGGCCGCTTCCACGGCTCCATTCATCTTTGGCCGGTAGGGTGTGGAATTGTGATGTTGGATTTTAAACTCCTCGCACATTTCCCCCATCATCTTGTTATTCGGGTTGGTGCCGTTGTCCGTGATAATCTTCCTTGGCAAACCATATCGGCAGATGATCTCTTTCTTAATGAACCTAACCACTACACCCCTCGTGACACTGGTATAGGAAGCCGCCTCGACCCACTTGGTGAAATAATCTATCGCTACGAGGATGAAGCGATGACCATTCGAGGCCTTGGGCTCAATGGCCCCGATGACATCTATTCCCCACATGGAGAAAGGCCAAGGGGCGGACATGACATTTAGAGGATGTGGTGGGGCATTGACATTATCTGCGAACACTTGACATTTGTGGCATTTCCTCACATGGACACAACAATCACTTTCCATGGTAAGCCAGTAATAACCTGCTCCTAGGATCTTCCTGGCCATAGCATGCCCGTTGGCATGCGTTCCAAACGAGCCCTCATGGACTTCCTCGATCATTTGATTTGCCTCCCTGGCATCCACACACCGCATGAGTGTCATGTCGTGATTTCTCTTATACAGTATGCTTCCGCTCATGAAGAAACCGGCTGCCAACCTTCTCAATGTCCTCTTATCATTGTCGGCAATCTCTGGCGGGTATTCTTTGCTTACGACATATCGCTTGATGTCGAAATACCAAGGCTTTCCGTCCCGTTCCTCTTCTACTTGGCAACAATGCGCAGGTTTGCCACGACACCAAAATTCGATGTAGGGTAGATCCCCGTGCGGTGTTAGCTGGAACATAGAAGCCAAAGTAGCAAGTGCATCCGCCATTTGATTTTCCTCGCGGGGAACATGATGGAAGGAGATCTCATCAAAGGTCTTAGCCAATTCCTTGATATAGGCTTTGTAGGGTATCAGCTTGGGATCTCTAGTTTCACATTCCCCTCTCAGCTGATGGATTACCAATGCCGAGTCACCGTACACCTTGAGTAGTTTGACATTGGAGTCAATCGCTGCCTGGACGGCTAGGGCACATGCTTCATATTCGGCCATGTTGTTGGTGCAGTCGAATCCTAGCCTGGCTGTGAAGGGTACACATTGATTGTCCGGAGAAACCAATACTGCCCCAACGCCATGACCTAGAATGTTTGACGCTCCGTCAAACCATACGGTCCATTTGTCCCGATCTTCGTCCAATTTTTCCTCAAACAAGGCCATGATGTCCTCATCCGGGAATTCAGGATGCATGGGCTGATAGTCGTTAAGAGGCTGTTGAGCCAAATAATCTGCTAAGGCGCTTCCTTTTATCGCCTTTTGGGTGACGTAGACTATATCAAATTCGGATAGCAGGACTTGCCACCGGGCGATTCGTCCCGTGAGAGCTGGCTTTTCAAAGATGTACTTAACCGGGTCCATCTTGGATATCAACCAGGTAGTATGGCTCAGCATGTACTGCCTTAGGCGATGGGATGCCCATACTAAAGCACAACACGTTCTTTCGAGCAAGGAGTAATTCATCTCACAGGTCGTGAACTTCTTACTTAGGTAGTAAACAGCACGCTCTTTCTTCCCGGATTCGTCATGTTGCCCCAGCATACACCCCATTGACTCGTCCAAGATTGTCATGTACAAAATGAGAGGCCTTCCAGGTACTGGTGGCATAAGCACGGGAGGATTCATAAGACACTTCTTGATCCTTCCAAAAGCTTCTTGGCAATCCTCATTCCAGCGATCAGTTTGGTTTTTGCGTAAGAGCTTGAACAACGACTCACAAATGGCGGTGAGCTGCGATATGAATCTGGCAATATAATTCAAGCGTCCCAGGAAACCTCGGACTTGCCTCTCTATACGGGGTTCTGGCATCTCAAGGATAGCCTTCACCTTTTCGGGGTCTACCTCTATCCCTTTCTGGCTTACAATGAAACCAAGCAATTTCCCTGATTTGACCCCAAAGGTACACTTAGCGGGGTTCAACCTTAATTGATATTTCTTAAGCCTTTCGAACAACTTCCGCAGGTTGACAAGGTGTTCTTCCTCGGATTTAGATTTAGCAATTATGTCGTCCACGTAGACCTCGATCTCTTGATGCATCATATCATGGAACAAAGCTACCATGGCCCGTTGATAAGTTGCCCCAGCATTCTTGAGTCCAAAGGACATCACCTTGTAACAGAACGTCCCCCACAGGGTGACGAAAGTAGTCTTTTCCATATCCTCGGGCGCCATCTTTATCTGATGGTAACCAGAGAAACCGTCCATGAAGGAAAATAAAGCAAAATTGGCCGTGTTATCTACGAGGATATCGATGTGTGGTAAAGGAAAATTGTCCTTGGGACTGGCCCGATTCAGGTCCCGATAATCCACACACATTCGTACTTTCCTGTCTTTCTTAGGGACCGGTACGATGTTGGCAACCCATTCTGGGTACCGAGCGACGACCAGAAAACCAGCGTCAAATTGCTTCTTCACTTCTTCTTTTATCTTCAAGGATGTTTCGGGCTTCATCCTTCTCAGTTTCTGTTTTACCGGGGAACACTCGGGATTTAGAGGTAATCGGTGCTGTACAATGTCAGAACTCAAACCAGGCATATCTTGGTATGACCAAGCAAAGATGCCTTGGTAGTCTTTTAGCAGGATTATTAATTCTTCACGGATAGGTGCGGTAATACCTGTGCCTATCTTTACTTCCCTTTTTCCACTGCCAATTCCTAAGTCTACCAGCTCTGTTTCTTCTTGATGAGGCCCCATTTCTTGGTCCTCATGGGCGACCATTCATTCTAATTCTGGGGGAAGTCTCACATCCTCGTTTCCTTCATCTTCCGTTTGATTCTTTTCTTGCTCGAAGTTGATAAGCGGGTCCCAGGTATTAGTACCTTCGGGGGACTCGTCATTGGATCTGCCGTTTCAGAAAAAGAAGTGAACATGCAAATGAATGAGAACGGGTAGAGACGTAGGAACAGATGAAGAAAGATCCTTGTATTATAAATTCAAAAACAAAAGACACAAAGCCTTAACAAAAGGAAAAACTCTAAAGCCTAGGCCCAACTATAGAGCTTTTAAAACCGTAAAGGTTTACATTATGCTCGTTGCGTAAATGCCGGGGCGTTCCTCCACTCGCCAATTTCCCAGCTGGAAATCAGGAGGGCATGGTCGTACCAAATCCAATGTACTCGGAACATCATCTTCGCATATCGCGACCACTTGACCTTTGTCTCCCAGACCCGCGCTTATAAAGCTTCTACTTATGTGGCAGGGCGGGCTTCCTTCACTTTCTTGTCTCCAACGCGAGCTTTGACCACCGCTCTTCCTTCCCGTGATGCTTCTCTTCACATCCGCCTGAGTGGGCTTATAGCCTAAACCATACTTCCCACGATTTCCTTTGGCATTTATCAGGCTAGTTATGCCGCCGTTGTCCTTTCCTAAACCCATTCCGGGTTCGTAACCGTTCCCTAACATAACTCGGGCCATCATTACTGCTGCATCGGACAGGCAAGGCTGCCCAGAGAAGGAGTCCACGGAGGAAATGCTGACCACCTCAAAAGACTGGAAAGCGGTTTCTAACGATTCTTCTGCGGCTTCCACATAAGGCATAGAGGATGGGCAGCTCACCAAGATGTCTTCCTCGCCTGACACGATGACCAAATGCCCCTCCACTACGAATATCAACTTTTGGTGGAGTGTAGAGGGCACAACTCCCACTGAGTGGATCCACGGGCGCCCCAACAGACAGCTGTAGGGGGGTTAATATCCATTATTTGGAAGGTGACTTGACAGGTGTGAGGGCCTATTTGTACTGGGAGATCGATCTCTCCCCTAACCTCTCGGCGAGTGCCGTCGAAGGCACGAACCACCATTGAACTCGGCTTTAAGTGGGAAGCATTGAATGGTAATTTCTCCAAAGTGCTCTTAGGCATCACGTTTAAACTGGAACCATTATCGATGAGCACCTTGGCTACGATATGGTCCATACACTTGACTGATACGTGTAAAGCCTTATTATGCCCTCTCCCCTCGGCGGGGATTTCTTCTTCGGCGAAGGCAAGATAGTTGTTGGCAGTGATATTGTTGACTAGCCCTCCGAAACCTTCTACCGAGATATCTTGGGCCACATGGGCCTCGTTCAGAACCTTTACTAGCAGAGCCCGATGAGGCTCGGAGCTCATAAGTAGCTCCAACAGCGAGACCCAAGCCGGAGTTTTGTTGAGCTGTTCGATAACCTTGAATTCGCTCTGCTGAATTATACGGAGGAACTCGCTGGCTTCCTCTAGCGACACCTCCTTTTTACCATCCTTTTTCTCCGGAAGGCCTTTTGCCGGAATATCTTTATTCGAAGCGTGGGGTGCTTCGCCATCTTGTTCCTCCACCACTTTTCCTTTTCCTTTGACGTCCGCGGGTTGGACTGGTAGGTCCGGAGGCGCGAACACATGACCACTACGGGTCACACCACTCAGTCTCGTGATATTTGTTACTTTAGCCGACAACGAGCTGACGTCGATGGCTTCTTCTTCCTTCTCCCTCGGAGGTGTATATCTCCATGGTACTGCGTGGCTACTTTGGTATGGGAAAGGAACAGGTTTAGCTGCTAAGGGGTGTCCGGGCTTTTGCGAAGCTGCGCTTTTAGTGAAGTATATCACCAAGGGTTTGGGCTTCGCAACACTGCTCCCATCCGTGGACTACATGCATATATGCTGCTCTTCTTTTCCTTCACTGCCGACTTCCAGTCGACCTTGATCTATCATCCGCTGTAACAACTCCTCTACTCCCAAACATGTCTCCATGTCATGCAGCTCGCCGGAATGTAGCAAACAGGAATCCTCCTTACACCCACTATGGGGAATCACACCTCCCTTTTGTAAGGCCTCGAAGATAAACCTCCTAGGGGTTGCCACATCCCTTAAAGGTTTAGACTTGCGCGGTCTATCGGACTCAACGGCGTTAATTGCTCCCCCTCCATGATTGGCGAGCGGGTTGGTTCTCACATTGGGCCGATCCTCTTGGAAGGTCAGCCATCCAGCATCCATCAAATGTTGGACCTTGTATTTAAGGGCCAAGCATTTTTCAACGGAATGTCCCGGGACACCCCCATGGTACTTGCAAGTTGCATTAGGGTCATACCACTTTGGGAAAGGGGGTTGGAGGACCCTTCCGGGAGTTACCACGGCCAAATGATTGGCGATGAGGGATGGCAAGAGATCTTCGTACGTCATTGGGAGTGGGGTGAATTCTTGAAATGGCCTCGGAGGGAAGTTCCTTGTCGTGTTGCAATTACCGGCCGGGCGAGTCGTGTTCGGAGTTGGAACTTGGGGAGCTTCCCTCTGGGTGGGTGCCTTAGGCTGCACGGGTGTTGAGCTAGAGGCATTCTCGGTATGAGCCGAGAAGCTCGGGTGATGTTGCGCGTACTGATGGGTACCATGAGGCGTTTGCTGGGGTTTGACCCTCGCGGGTGTTGAAGAGACGGCATGGGCATCTCCTTCCTTCCTTTTTGCCCCTGTTGCCCCGATTCTTTTGGCATTCGCACTCGTGGAGGAAACGTAATCAAACTTTCCTCTTTTCAATCCTACCTCGATTCTTTCCCCGGCGAATACTAGGTCCGCAAAGCTGGACGGCATGTAACCTACTAGCTTCTCATAGTAGAACACAGTTAGAGTGTCTACCATCATGGTGATCATCTCTCTCTCAACCATGGGAGGAGCTACTTGTGCCGCCAAATCTCTCCACCGCTGCGCATATTCTTTAAAGGTTTCACCCTCTTTCTTGAACATATTCTGCAGTTGAGTGCGGTCGGGAGCCATATCAGAATTGTACTAATATTGCCTTAGGAAGGCAGTAATCAGATCCTTCCAAGTACGGATACGGGAAGCTTCCAAATTAGTGTACCACACTACCGCGGCTTCGGCCAAGCTATCTTGAAAGAAGTGTATTAATAGCTTCTCATCCTTAGAGTGTGCGCCCATCTTGCGACAGTACATCTTGAGATGGTTTTTGGGACAAGCCGTCCCTTTATACTTGTCGAAGTCCGACACTTTGAACTTCGGGGGGATAACAACATCGGGTACTAAGCAAAGATCCGTCATGTCTGTGAACGGATAGTCCCCAAATCCTTCCACAGCCCTCAATCTTTCCTCAAGGAGATTGAGCTTCCTCCTTTCTTCAGTTGCCGGGGATGGTCCTTCCGTGGACAAAACTATTGGTTGTGTTGCGATGTTGGGCTGAGGCAACGTGCTGGGTGCCGGTCCTTCGGGGATCGGGGGATAGAACTCGATATCCCTTCGAGCATAGTCTTGAGGGTCTTTGTGGACCTCGTCAGACTGTTGAGGAGGCTCTCTTTCAAGGACGGGAGAAGCAATGTGGCCCGCATCGTCTTGCAAGACGGGTGGTTAGTAGTTGGGCGGCAATCCATAAGGGTAAGCCGCTCGGTTGTATCCCAGGTGAGGGCTGCCATCGTGCCCCAGTGTGTCCTTTCCCCGTCCTACTATGTTTGAGGGAGGATGGTGCGCGGTTGCCAAGAGAGTTGGGTCTGCTTCGGCAACCGAACTGACAGCGGCAGCGGTGGCCACGTTCTTCTCCATGAGCTGCCTCATACCTAACATGGCCTCCATCATGGAGGCCATTTGTTCTTTCAGAGCCGACATGTCGGCTTTCATCTGTTCCTGTGTCTCCTCTTGATCACCCATCGTTCTAGATTTGGATCTGGTGCGATAGGGATGCCTTGTGGCGCGTTTAGTTATGATGTTTTTCCCTAAAAAACCAAACGTGAGGAGTGGGTAAAGAAAGAAAGAAAATGCATGCTAGAGATGAAATGTAGGAGTGATTTGATTTGCACAAGCTTTTTGGAGTAGAAACATGGGACCAACTCATTTTATTTCAAAAAGAAAGTCGTATCTAGTCAAGGTCTGAGAGACCATACAAGTTTCCTAACGATTTCTAATTATGTGGGCCATTAAGTCTATCATATGCTGACAATAGCCGAGAAGCCCGTGAATCTCTTCGGGGGCGGAGTAGGTGTCCGCCATCACCTTGGCCTTGGCTAACAAGTGGGGAAGTTCTTGACTCCCGTTCAAGGTAAGAGCAAACCGATCCATCCACATGGTTGCCTCTTGGTGTAAAGAGTCGATCACCCTTCCTCTAGCCTCTTTTTTTGCGTATACTTGAGCATACTCGTCCGCGACCCTATGCTCGTGGGCCGTGGCTAGACCTAACTCTTCTTGGTACTTGGCGATGATAGCTAGCATGTTGGTCTCCGTCTCGCATAAACACTGAGACAAGCTTCTTTTGGACCTTGAACAAGCAACTAACTCCTCTTTCAGAACCATGCTATGTGCTCGCGACTGGTCCCTCTCTTCCCTTCGCAGCTTGAGTTCACTATTGCTACCCCATAGAGCTCCGCGAAATTTATTCCGGCCATACTCTTCCTTGCGAGCCCTCTTGGTCTCTTGTTCAAGGGCCCTTGTGGTAGTTCTATTCTCTTCCCGTAACCCGGCACACTCCTTCCGAATGTGTGTAGCGGCCAACTTGAACTTCTCCTTGGCAAGTTTCGCCTTTCCTAACTCGCTTTTGAGAGCTTGGACTTCTTCGTCCTCTTCCGGTGCCTCAAAACTCTCTTCGCTGACGACTTTTAACTTGGCGAGCCAATCTAAACCTCGTATATGAACTTTCAGCCATTCATGGTAGCCACCAATGATGCCATTATGAATGCCCTCGTGGGGTACCCTAGTTGTCTTATAGCGAGCGTGGGATTGTAGTTAATACAACCCCTCGTTCCTATCAGCGGAATGTTTGGGTATCCTCCACATGAGAAAAGGACTCCTTCTTTTCCTTCCTTCCATCGGGGGAACCAATTGATTGTTCTACCTCTTATCCCAGCCAAGAGCTGGTCCCAATCTATTCTCCTCTTTTCAGTACACGAGCGATGGCTCAGGAGCGGACATGGATGTCTTGTGTCTTGTTGGAACAAGTGCGAAACCAACCAAACACAGAGGGCGGGCAAGCAACAGATGATCCGTGCGCTACTCTTTTCGCACCTTCGGTCAAACGTGTCAAATAGATCTGCCAAGACAGCTACCACCGGACTTTCCTTGCTATGGTGGTATGCAAGGAAAGCGTCGATCGCTGCTAGGTCCACCAAACCATCCACGTTTGGAAAGAGGACGACCCCAAAAATTAGCAAAGCTAACACATCCATAAATGGGACCCAATCTCCTTGATTGGCCATACCCCTCGCCTTGTCTTCTAGGTACCCCCGTGGTAGGCCCGCTATGCCGTTCCGAGTCTGTTTTATGCGGTCCAAACCTCTTGCTGAATCCTTGACCACAGTTGCAATTCTGCTCAAAGAGGGGAGACACCCGGAGGAAAGATATGGTTTTCTTCCCCCGAGAGGACATCCTAGAATTTCCTCAAATTCTTCACTGGTTGGTACTAATTGGAAGTCTCCGAATGTGAAGCACCTCAAAGGCTGGTCGTAGTATTGGGTGAGTGATGCAATGGCTTCTATGGACACCTCTGCTATGGTCAACTCTAAGATCTTTCCGTAAGTCTTGCGGAAGGCTTGCATTTGGAGAGGTTCCATCAACCGCCCTAATTCCTTGATGCTGGTGGTATCTAGGCTTTTAACCTTGACTTGGTAGAACCTCTTGCCGATTTGATTTGTTCCCATGCTTACTAAAGTGAGACAAAAGCTGGTGCAAATCAAAACTCCGATATCTCATGGGTGGGATGGATGAATGCATGATGGAATGCATATGACACAGATGCAATCTAGGAATGCGGGGGCCCGAGGAATTGTCTCCTTCTTAGATACAACGTCTAGGGGTAGCAAAGTGCCCCTACATACGTTTTTAAGAAGGCGATACGGACCCTCCGTTGGTTTGTTTACAGAGGGGATCAAGACAGAACCCATATGCGATGCATATGCAAAAGACGCAATACGGGAATGTACATAGTATGACAATATTCACTGAACATAAGCAAAAGGGTATATGATACTTATGCATGGCAGTGTGAAAAACGGCACGCAGCGTGTTTGCTCCGTGCCCCTATTTAAGGGACCTATAAGGGAGAGAACTAACTAGGCATTTAGTGATAACCCCCAAGGTAGTCATATCTCTTTTGATGGTTTCTAGAGGTATCATTCTCTTCGAAGAACATATTGCAGCAGTAGGGACTACTAGCAACAATAAGTTTTCAAAGAGAAAAGCTCTAGATGAGGGTTCACTGTAATCAAGCAAGTCGGAGACCTAGCATGATCACAGATTCACCTCCACTCCTTATGTTCCCATGAACCCGGGTATAGGGCCCTTTTTCACTCACAGTGTGTGCAAATAGTTTGGTGTTTGTGTGCATCAAATGAATAAATATTTACCTCATGCATACATTTTAAAACGCACTAAAAGCAACAAAGAGTTTATATACACAAGAACATAATGAAGGGAAACCAACAAAGGGATAAGTCACGGTAAAACATTGCACAAGATTTAAATGGCCTAACTCTCTAAAAACAGTCGCCAACTGTCGCAACCTACCCTTCGACGGGAGGTCAACGCGTGACTCGCGGGATGCGTGTTCCACGAAAGGAATACGCGCGGAGTCGCCACCAACGTTTATTTGAGGAAAACGTCGGAAAAACCGGAAAAGACGCGATCTACGAACTTTTAAGTGAAAGGTTCGGGAGTTGTATTTACGCACGGGGAAGGTATTAGCACCCCATACGTCCATCCCAAGGGACGGCAGCCTTTAATCGAATGTGCAAGCGTGACTTTGGTTTTTATGTTCCCTTTTATGTCCTTATATCCTTTATACCCTTTTTATATTTTTCCTTTTTTGTGGTCGACAAGGGTGTTTCCCTTTGCTCCTACGTATTCCTCAATTTGTGATGAGGAAATCAGACCTACGTAGTTCTTTTTTTATCAAGTGATTCCTTTTTTACTTAAGAGGTGATCATTTTAAGGCGTTGGACCTTAAAAACGATCCATTTTACTTAGTAAGAAATTGAAATGACAAACTTCAAAAACCTATTTTTGTGGACGAGCTTGACTAGGCGAGTTGATTTTAGCCTTAGTTTCACCTTAGTTATTAGTCAATTCGATTAAGAATGAGAAATCTCAAAGAGAAAATGTCCGGTTGATTTTCCGCTTTATTTTACTAAAAGGTATATTTTTGTTATTATATTACTATTTTATCCCTTTTTTTGATTTCCAACGTGGTTACGGCACGACCGAACGGTCGGAATTTATCTTAACCAAAGTTTACGGATCATACAATTCAAACGTTCGGTGGAAATTTATTTTATTTTTAAGTTAAGCGAGAAATGACTTAAGTAAAATGGCTTAAGCACGTCAAAAGGGGGTATAAAAAGTAAATGAAATGAGAATAAAAATACACGAAACACAATGTGGACCACCATGGGTACATAGAATGAATCGAAAGCTTGGTTCGAGATACTTACCCGTTGAAGATCGAAGAACGATGAAGAACGAATGAAGAACGTCGAAGAACGGTTGAAACCTTTGCGAAATTCTTCACAGAAAACGTTACGGAAACGTTTCGGAAGCGCCTCGGCTTAGATTTTCTTCACGGAAACAATTTTTCCAAGCAAATTCGAAAGAGAGAGAAGTGCCTAAGGGGCTGAACGCTTTTCTTCTTCACTTCCTCCCCTATTTATAGCAAAATAGGGGAGATGCTTGCCGCCCAGCTCGCCCAGGCGAGCCAGGTTGCTTCCTCCAGAAGCAACAGCCTTCTGGAGGAATATTCTGGAGGGCCCAAGTGGACCTGGGTGCTATTTGCACCCCTATTTTTACTAAGCACACCCCCCTCTGCTTTTTTTGGTGATTCTTTTTTCGTAAAGTTACGGAAACTTACGAATTTCGTAACGATACTTGTTTTCTTTCCGTAATGTTACGGAACCTTGCGGATTACATAATCATCCCCTTTTTGACTTACGGAATGTTACGGAACCTCACTAATTATGCAACGATGCTTCCATTTGATTTCCGGTGTGTCACGGAAACTTACGGATTGTGCATCAATATATTTTTTTTGGTTTTTCGGCATGTCCTGGAATTTCACAAATTGCCTAATGATGGGTGCCAAGCACCTCACAAGGACCAAAGAAAGGTCGCATGTCATCAAGCAAAGATCCCCGGACGAAATTAGGGTATGACAATTGTGACTTTCTTTTGTTCTTTTTTGTTTTTTTCCCCTTTTTTTTGCAGAGGAAAATGCAAGGACCATGCATGAGTGAACATGAAAATAAAAGGCATGCAGTTCATAGAACAAAAAGCATGTTAAATGAAGATGCATGATAATGCGGTGATTTATGCAAATGCAATGTGTGAATATGATGTAGGAGTGATATGCCCATTACAACGCCATGAAGAGATGCATGACATAATCAAGGAATATGCCAGAGTAAGTTTTCTATGTGCCCCCTAATTGAGGAACCTAATGGAAATGATCCAAAAGTCCACTTCTAGTGATAATTCCAAAGGGTGGTTTCATGTAACCTTACTGGCTTCTAGAGATATCATCCTCTTAAGTAATACATTATGGCGATAAGGACTATCAGCGACAATGCATCACTAAAAGAGGAAAACTCTAGATAAGGCTTCACTATCATCAAGCGAGTCGGAGACTCAGCATGACCACAGATCGACCTCCACTCCTTATGGCTTACATAGACCCGGGTATAGGGCCTAATATCTCAATGTGTGTGTGAGGTTTAGGTGTCATGTGTGTGTAGAAAAAGTATTTCTAACTATGAATGTAATCCATATACAAACACAAACCAAACACAACAACATAGCAAAGATTATATACACATATGGACAAACAAACGATAAAAGGTGTAAGGGAAAATAAATAAAGAAGAAGTCATGATGAAAGCATTGCACACTAATTGAACGGGCTAACTCTCTAATAGTCCCCAGTGAAGTCATCAACTGTCGCAACCTACCTTCCGGCGGGGGCGCGAAAAGGGCCTCTTGGATGGGCCAAGGGTGCATCTTCCATTGAAGGAAAATGCGCAGAGTCGCCGCCAACGTTTATTCAAGGAAAACGTCAAAAAAACCAAAATGGAAAAGGTTGAAGGTCTGCGTATTTTGAAAATGAGGGTTCGAGAGTTGTTTAAGCACGGGAAAGGTATTATCACCCCATGCGTCCGTCACAAAGGACAACAGCCTTTAATCGAGTGTGCGAATCATGACTTCAATTTTATTTATTTTCCCTTTTATCTTTATTTTCCCTTTTTATGATTTTTATGTCTTTTTACTTTTTTGGGGTCGACAAGGGTATTTCCCTCGCTCCTACATATTCCTCAATTGCGATGAGGAAATCTGACCTACGTAGTTCTTTAAGAACTGAATGTTGGTTAAATTTTTTTTTTATCTTTTTTGAAAGATTGATTTTAACCGAGTAAATGTCGTTTAAGGAGTTGGACCTCTAAACGATCTTTTGATTTTTGAAAGGAGAGAATCGTTAAGGCGTTGGACCTTGAAACGATCTCTTGATTTTTGAAAAGAGGAGAAAGAGTCGTTTAGGCGTTGGACCTTGAAACGATCTTCTCAAGTTTGAAAGGCAAAAATCGTTAAGGCGTTGGACCTTTAAAAGATCTCTTGATTTTTTTGATGAAATGAAGAAGTTTATGAGTTGGTTTTATTTGGTTTTGGCTCATTAATCTTCAATCCCTAAAATAACTTGCGGCGTTAATGACCAGTTAAAACTTATTTTGCATTGATGAAAAGAGTTTACGACACAAATGATCGGTCAAAACTTATTTAAATAGTGGTTAAGTGAGATTACAACACAAACGATCGGTTGAAATTCATTTAAATGGTGATTAAGTGAGATTACAACACAAACGATTGGTTGAATTTTATTTTATCGGTGATTAAACGAGATTATGGCATGAACGATCGGTCAAAACTTACTTCAAACAAAGAAAAAGAATACCGAAAGTAGACGAGATGAAGATGAAAACATACAAAGCAAGAATGAATTCAAAGCTTCGAAAATCAAAAACTAACCAGTTGAAGATCGACAAACGACAAAGAACGGCAAAGAACGTTCATGGAATTTATCACGGAAACGTCATAGAAGCATTACGGAAGCACCTCGGCCTTGATTTTCACCTTCTTTCTTCTTCTCCTCACTAATTTTAAGTGAAATCTGATTGCCAAAGGTGTTGAACCCCTTCCCCTCAGCCTCCAATGCCATTTTATAGGAAAAATGGAGGAGGAGCTTGCCACCAAGCTCGCCCAGGCGAGCTGGTGGCTTAGTGCATAAACAAAATGCTCGCCCAGGCGAGCTGGTTGCTTCATGTTGAAGCTTCCTGATGGGCCTAGATGGGCCCAGTGCTGAAGAACACCCCATAAATTGATCTTTTCACCCCCATTTTGAGTTTTTTTGCTCATTTCCTTCCGAAATGTCATGAAATCTTACGGATCGTGCGACAATTGGCTTTAAGCAGCTCAACGTTACTGGCAAAAATTCGCATGTTGACAAACAATTGTCCCCAGATGAAATTAGGGTATGACACATTCCTCAGAGAAGGTGAATCATAAGACTTGATCACTAGGTCAAAGTCAACATCAAGGAGGGTCGAACCAGATGAAGCAAAAGATGGAGAATTTGGGACACATACATAACTTGGAGCGATGGCATGAGTAAGGCTAATAGGCATGCCTACCTGTATAGGTTGTACATGTGGATTGTCGATGATTTGCATGAATGAAAAATGAACCTTCAAAATTATATAATAAAAAAACAACTAACATTTTTTGTTTGGTTTGAACCATATGAAGCAAATGATGAAGAATATGAGACACATACATAGCCTAAAGAGAAGGCATGAGTAAGAATATTTGATATGTCTACCCTTACTGGTATGAATGAAAAATAAACAATCAAAATTGTATACTAAAACATGGTTGGCATGTTACTACTTAATAAAAAAAATTATCAAAATTAATATTTGATTATCAAAATGAAATGATAAAAAGCATTTAATTACTTAATATCAAAATTATGTAGTAATCAATAACATTACTATGAGTTATTTAATTATTCATTAAATCATTTAAGTTTACTAAATCTAATTACATCAAATCAACAACTATTATAAAATTGAAATTTCAACCCATTGAGGATAAAATGTGGATGTGCACTTGTTGAAACAAAGTCCCTCCAGGAACTGAATGTTTTAATGATGACAAACCATTATGAAGCAAAATCAAAGTGATTGAACTAAGATACTATTTGTTGTTTTGAGTGTTCTTATTAAGAAAAAACATATTCAAAAGCATAGAACATGTGTGCCGATAGTGGAAGCTTCTCCATGACATAGATTCTGCAATCAGAAGCAAGATTGCCAAAAGAAGAGTTGTTCAAAAGCTGGAAAGGCAATTGTGTTTTACGGATCAAAGTAGATATCCTGATGAGGATCAAACAAGGAACATTGACACTGAAGTAGTACAAGGACTTGGTGGACCCATGACAAGGCACGTGCCAGGACAGCAAAAGAAGCCTTAAACCAAATGATGACAACTTTGATTGAAGCAAATTCACATATAGAAGAATCAAAGCCCAAATTGGTCAACCACTTAATTCAACTTGAGGAATAAAGATGATGGACTAAGTGGTTGACCAAGAGGGGGGTGAATTGGTTTTGAAATCAAATCAAACTTAAAAATAAAGTTTTGAAAAACTTTCGCTTTCGAGGATCTTATCTCAAACTTTTGTTAAAGCCAATATCTAATCAATCACCCGTACACCAAATCTTTTTGTTAAAGTTTTTTTCAAAAAGAAATTTTCTTTAAACTCAGCAAATTGATTAAGAATACAATGAGAGAGAGATAAGATCAAGAGAAAAAGTACATCCATTTTTATACTGCTTCACTCTTTATCTCTAGAGAAACTACTCCAGCTATCTAATTCAATTTGAATTATATTTCCACTATGCACTTTGAATTCTTACAAGCAATCACAATCAATCTCAATTCCTACCTAGAAAAAGAGACTAAGGTACCCAACCCTAGGGTCCTTTGTGAATAAAAGCCTAAAAGACACTTACCTTGAGCCCCAACTAGAAAACCATATTCTAGCATGCCTTCAAAACTTCATGCATATGCTAACAACATGTAAAACACATGAAAGACTGAGTCAAGGAGAGACACAACCTGGTCATTCATATGCAAGAACCTATGCTTGATTGAATATATATCTTCTTGATCTTACAAGATGTTAACAACTCACTTTTACCATGAATGCTTCAGAAAACGAAGACTAGAAAGTGTGGGTTGCACAAACTTATTCTAAGCACTTATTATGATCTCTTAAAAGTTAGAACACAAGGTGATTATTTATAGAGAAAATAGTTATAACCATCTGCAATCGATTAAATAGCCAATGTAATTGATTATTTCGAATAAGTAATCGATTGGATTATTATTTTAATCGATTGAAGTATTCTTCCCAAACTTAGAAAGCTTTCAAGAACAATGTAATCAATTAGATTCTTGATTTAATTGATTAAAGTGTTCTTGATCACTTCTGGTAACACTTTCAAGAACAAAGTAATCGATTACGATCACCTGGTAATCAATTAAAGCAGAGACTCATGAAAAACTAGACATGGTCTCAACTGAACTGTGTAATCGATTATGGATAACTGGTAATCGATTAAACCAAAATGAAGATTGTTGGACAAGTGGTTTTAATAACTTCAGTTGGGGGGTGAATTAAGTCTTACAAAATTCCCCACTAACAAATTTTAACCTCCTTTTAAATGATATATGATAGGCTCAAAATGCAAAAGAAGAAGAAGCAATCAATTTAACAATGTTCTTTTAAATGCGCAAGACAAAGTAAACTACAGTAAAATGACTAAGATAAAGGAAGAAGGAAATGCAAACTCAATTTATACTGGTTCGGCCGCTTCCCGTGCCTACGTCCAGTCCTCAAGCAACCCACTTGAGATTTTCCACTATCTTTGTAAATCCTTTACAAACATTGAACACACCTTGGGATCCCTCACCCTTGTGTTCAAGATTCTCACAATCCAAGAGACAAACAGTCTCTTGATTATAATTGAGTTTATGAGATGAATAGAAAGATTTCTTTCATTTAGAGTAGATGATACAAAATGAAATTCCTAGAAGAATTCTCAATAGATTTGCAAGTGTTTGGCCAAGAGTTATTTAGAGAGCATTTGACAATTAAGTTCTCTTAGAAAAATATTTCTCTTACTTTTCAAAGTCAGACACTCATATATATAGGCCCATTGTGCCTTTTCAAAATGGTTTGAAGAGATATGTCTTTTCAAAAAGCTTTTCTGAAATTTTCAAATTTTCAAATTTTAAATTTTAAATTTTAAATTTCAATTTTCAATTTTCAATTTTCAATTTTCAAATTTCAAATTTTAAACTTTCTGAAAAAGCTTTTTAAAATAATTTTACTTTTGGTAATCGATTACCAGTGAAAAAATGTCTTTTTTAGAAAATGTTAAAAATATTCTAAAACCTTTTTATAATCTATTTAAAAATTATGTTGTGAGGCCAAACCTTAGAAATCACTAAGAGACTCTTTTAACTAAGATAGACTAAGACTTAGCTTTCTTTTTTATCTTTGTTTTCTTGGTCTTGATTGAATCTTGAAGCAATCTCTGTTTGCTTAACCTTGAATGTTTCTTGAAGCAATCTTGTTTGATTATACTTTGGCATCATCAAAAACCTGGATTCATACATTCACAAAGATCACTCTGCAAGCTCCAAACGACTTGTGTAATCAATTATGAATAGCTTGGTAATCGATTAAAATAGAGAGTTCTATGCACTGAAGAAGTTACTAACTCTATAAACAATCTTCCTACCTCTACATGATTATGCATGATGTACATATGGAAAGATAGAGACTAAGATGCAACAATCAATACAAATGTCACTCAAAGAGTTGAGCATGTAAAAAGACAAAACTTCTTGAGTTTGTGTGCCAATCCATGTCTGCCACTTGATTAATTGTTTGGTGTGTCACTTTGTTCCTTTAATTGCTATTGCCACTAATTTGATGCTACATCTCCTTTATTATTGATTTGTGAAATCCTTTTTAACTTCATTTGTTAGCTTTGTTTGTGTTTTTATTCATTTTGTGCGACAATTACTTTTATTCGTGTGTCTAGTTTGAGTCATCTGGTGTTGGAATTCTGCGCTATGCATTCTTGAGAGCTTTGGAAAAATCCTTTTGTTTGATCCATAAAAAATTGATTTGAGTAAGTTTGAGTGTTTTTACAAATATTTTAAAGTTGAGGATTTATTAGCAATTAGAAGGACTGAAAAAAATAGTAAAGAAAGAAAAAAAATAGCAAAAGTGAAAAAAAAGTTAAAAAAAAACATGCCTATATTAAGTCATTCTACACCATTACCAAATTTTTTTACTTTTCATATACCTTTATTCCATTTTATCTCTCTTGAATACATTATTTTTTAACATTTTGTATTCTTATTTTGTGTCATTTCTTACTCTTGTGTCTTCTCATTCTTTGGCCTTATATTTTGAGTTGTCATTTTTATTTCTTTTAGTTTTTATTGTTTCTTTTAAATTTTTTTAATTTTCTCTTTGAGTTTTCTCTTTCTTTGAACTCTTGAGTTGAATTTAAAATTCATTACATTTTCACATTAAATATTTTCTTGATTTTGATTTTGGAGGTTATACTTAAGAACTTGTAGAGGAACAAAGTTATTAATTTTTTTAATCTTTATTGTTATTATATTTTTTTACACAATCAATTAAAAAATTAAAATAAATTTGAAATAAATAATAATATATTTTATATTTATATATAGAAAAGAGAAACATATTTTTAGCCTAGACTAAGAATATATAAGCCACGTGTAACTTTTTCATTTAGTGAGATTATGTTCTTCTTTCAAAGTTTAACATTATAATTTCTTATTTTATGCGTTTGAAACTTAATAGTAATAATAAATCTTTTACAACACTTCATTATAAGACATAATTTTTTATCTATATAATTTCAAATCATAAAAATAATATATATCCATTAGGCATAAAAATAATAATATTCACGATTATAAATATAATACTTAACGAATATTTATTATTTTTTATGCCTAATGGATATTTATTATTTTTATGATATGAAATTATAAAGATAAAAACAAAAATCATATTTTACAGAAATAGTAATAACAATGAGATTAATTATTTCTGTAAAAAATAAGTGAGATTAATTATAAAAATAGCGTCATCTTTTTTTTTTTTTTTTTACTTAGAATGAGAAGAATATTTACGAACTTATGAAAAATAGCATGTAATAATTAGTTACATACAAAAAAATTATTAACACACAAAAGACAATTTTTAATAATAAATAATTCTTATAATGCTTAAAATATAAAATTTAAAACATCTAATAATCCTTATAATACTAATAATTTTAAAATGATTTTTTAACAGATATAATTTTAAAATTATAAATATTAATCATTTGTTTAAAATGTTTAAAACTATCATTCCAAACTAATTAACAACTATATTTAATAAATAAAAATCACACTAGTTTATGTTTGTTATATTTTTTTTCATTTATTCATTTAATATAAGTATTAGATCACTATTATTACTTAGAAAAATAACAAATCATAGTAAATTTCAATCGGCTTAACAGATTTTTAGGCTTATCAATGAAAGGTGTAATTAATCATCTTTCTCAGTTTTAATGTAATTATATTTAATATACTATTAAATATTTTGAAAGCTAATAATTTTATTTATATACATATAAGTTTAAAATAAATTTTAACAGACATAATATTTTTAATACAACATCTATTCAATTAAAAATATAATTAATCATTTTACTCAATTCTAATATAATTCATATAATATGTTACTAAATCATTAAAGATTCATTTTATTTATTTATATATAATAAATAATAAATGAAAATATAAAAAATTATATAATTTAAAGGAACATGTTAATTTCACAGTTTTAAAATCTAAGGCCCTATTTGAAGTGGTTTCTCGTTTTTAGTTTTGAAATTTTTAAAAATCAAAATCAATTTTGAGTTTTGATTTATTCTTTGTTTTTAGTTCTTAAAAAGATGTTACAAATTGTATAAAATAAGTCAAACATTTTATCTTATCTCTAGTATGAAATAATGACATGGTAGAGGTAAATGGGTGGGAGTGACAACTGTGATTGTGGTGGTGTTGATGACGATGATGATGATGGTGGGGGTAGAATGATGGTAACGATGATAGTGACAATGGTGGTGGAATAGTGATGGTAATAGTAGTGAAATGGTGATGATTGTGTTTTAAAACTCAGATTGACCCCATCGGTCAGACTGGTTCGACCATGACCCAGAGGTCTGGTTAGGTCGAGTTGACTATCAGACTGACCATGCATTAAACTTGGTACAACTCGACCAAGTTTGTGGTTAAATTGTTGACCCCCTAACCCGGGTTGAGTCATGCCTAAGGGAGGAAACATGTTGGGCTATGCAAATTAATTAAGGTTGGGTATAAAGTTTTATTTTTTTAAATAAAGATTGGGTCATGTAGGTCAATTAGTGACTCATTGATTTGACCATTTATCCAATGACTCAATTCTTTGACTAGAGGTCAATCATCGATTCAATTTTTAAAATTATGGATAGTCCCTAAAAATTATGGATAGTCCCTAAGGCTCTGTTCGGGAAAATCGAGAATTAGAAACTCTCAACCACCTTGAATAGACCCTAAGGCCCCGTTCGGGGTGGTTTTCTGTTTCTAGTTTTGAAATTATTAAAAACTAAACCTTGTATTTTGGGCCTATTTTTGGACTTGTATTGGACTGCTACCGTTTTATTGTTATTTTTAAGTCTTTTAATTATTAGATTAGTTATTGAGCCTTAGGCTTAATTTAAGGTTATTATGAGTTATAAATAGACTTCTTACACACTTTGTTAAGAGAGTGTCTTAGTTCTTGTGAGAAACTTTAGATTCTTATCAAAAAATTCTATTTTTTGTGATGAATCATCCTCAACTTCCCAAATCTAAGTTTCAATACACAAATGCATTCACTAAAAGAACAAATTAAAGTTCCAAACACAATTGAATTCGCTACAAGTACAAATCAATAGCAATTCATAGTATCGCCTCAAAGATCAACATTGCAAGAAGTGAATATTGACAATTGAGTAAGAGTGCAAGACCTTACCCAATACTGCCTCGATAGAACCTCCCCCACATCGTCCCTGTTCCTCGTTGAATCGATTCGATGGCCTCCCAAGCTGAGCAGCGTCACCGCGTGGATCTGATCCTTCTCAGGATCCTCGTGGAACTCCGAATTGGAAGCGTTGATAGCTAGGGCTAGCTGCACCTGAAACTCCTCTTCTGACGAGAAAAAGTCCTGCCGATTCACCATCGAACTAGCGACACTGCCACCTCTGGGAGACCACCACTATGGACGTCGATGCCGATGAAGGAATCGCTAGAGTGGCAGCAGAGCTTTGAGACTGATCGTCGACACATGATGACAATGACACAGGTGACGAAGGCTCATTGAATCGATGAGGATAAAGAGCAACAACATATAAGAGAAAGAGTAATAAAAACACCAATGAGAAAGAAAAGATAAAACCAACTCCAAAAATCTAAAACCTAATTTTTTTTGTGCTTATGATAAAAAACAGTTTTAAAATGTACTAAAAATCAAAACTCACAACAACTTTTACCTATAACGTTCTAGTTTTAAAATAACATTTTAAAATCATAAACCACAAACTCACAATCACTCTAAATGGGACCTAAAATAATATGTATCAACTCAAAATTAATTAATGTTAAAAAATTTATCGGTCAAATCCCCTCATAAGTCACGTCACTGAAAATCTCTATTTTTTTTCGTTAACAGAGAACTAAAATTGTTAATTAAAAATAGAATCAAAATTAATTTTTAAGCTTTTTTTAATAAACAAATAATATTTAAACAAAAATAAACATAAATGTTGAGACTGAGCCTCGTCGTACATCTTTGGGTTGGGTTATCTGAAGCTTCTCCTGCGGAGGAAACATAACAGCGCTTGTTTGGGAACCCTAGTTTGGCAAACATTTCAAGAATCAGAGTCTTTTACCACTCTCAGGTAATTTACACCATTTCCCTAATTGTCGTTCTCTTTTTTTCCCCTTTTTCACGCGTTCTTCTAAGTCTTCGTTGAATGGAATTTAAATGGCTCATATTTTGATAAATTGAACTTGAAACAGCATTCAGATTTCACTTATCGGATCTCCGTCAAATATTTCGATTAGGCCTGCGAAAAATTTATATTACTATCTTTACATTATTATCCCTTTTCTATTGTGACAAAATGGAGTATAAATTAGTCTATATAGGAACGAATTTTACTAAAATAAAAATTTGGTTAGGGGACTTGATTTTTGAGATAAATATGCACTCAATTATGTTCTTGAATGCTGATACTATTAATTTCTTGATGGGATGCTGGTGGAATTGAAAGTTTATATAAAGCATGGTGTCTGAATTAGTAGGAACTGAGTGTCTCCAGTTGAAAACATTTTAGATAAAAAGATAAATTATGCAGAATACTTATGCTTATATGATGGAACACCTGATTGTCATATTGAAGTCCAAGGGACTGCGTATTTGGTGATTCCGTTCAACAGGTTTAGCATTATTATCTGAAATGGCATCGGTGTCTAGTCAGCAACAGTTCCGTTACACGCAGCCACCGTCAAAGGTTCTTCATTTGAGAAATTTGCCGTGGGAGTGTACAGAGGAGGAACTAATTGAGCTTGGGAAGCCATTTGGGAAAGTTGTGAACACAAAGTGCAACGTTGGAGCAAATCGTAATCAAGCTTTTATTGAATTTGTGAGTTAATGGGTTCTTTTTATTCCGAGTTTTTCCTTTCATATGAAGCTACTGGTATAGGGGTATTGAACTATTAATTATTCATTATAAATCATATACTGTAACCTGCAGGCAGATTTAAATCAGGCGATTGCAATGATATCGTATTATGCCTCATCGTCGGAGCCTGCTCAAGTACGAGGGAAAACTGTGTATCTACAATATTCCAATAGGCAAGAAATAGTGAATAACAAAACTGCAGCAGATGTTGCTGGAAATGTACTGTTAGTTACAATTGAGGGTGAAGATGCACGCCTTGTCAGCATTGATGTCTTACACTTGGTAAGTGATTGCATGTGTGCCTTAGCTATATATGCTGAAATTGTCATCATGTGTGGATGCTGGTTGTTTAGTTTTGTTATTAGGTTTTTCTTTGTCAGGCTATGGAAAAATTGTTGACATGTATGTAAATGAATCAGCAGGCCAATGTCAAGGCAATATCTTTGATGGCAGCAATCTAGCTTAGTGCTATGGGAGAAAGAGCACATTGTGTTTGTCTCCTTTCTCCTTCCCTTAACGCTGCCTCTTTCTTCCTATTCTGCCCTTGACTCTTACCATGGTTGTAGTTTAGGATGTTGCAATT
Organism: Glycine max; assembly: GCF_000004515.6. Classification (NCBI taxonomy): domain Eukaryota; kingdom Viridiplantae; phylum Streptophyta; class Magnoliopsida; order Fabales; family Fabaceae; genus Glycine; species Glycine max. The sequence continues at coordinate 37,372,559 of NC_038250.2, read as the reverse complement.
CTTTTTTCATTTGTGCATCTATGTTTCATATCTGTGTTGGCATTTTGCTTGTACTGTGTTTGGATTTAGATTTTGTCTCTGCTTTTTAAAGTTTTTTTATTTAGTGTATCACTATTGTTTGGTTGTGTTGTATACCTTTTGGGGTCTTATTTGAAGTAGGTTAATCCCCTTCTGAACATGGCAATCATATGCTGAGTTTTCAGAGCTTATGTTTGAATACAAGTGGGAAAGAAAATAAAACCATTACCTTCAAAATCTTAAATATTAATGTTATTTATTTCAGTTATATATTTTAGCAGTTATTCAGTTAAGGAAAATTATCTAATTGAATTCACTCAGTTAAACTATCTCCTTTTACCCCCCTTTAAGCCTGCTTCCAATTTTTTGTATACTGAATTATCTTTGAAATTGTATATTTGTTAATGCTCCCTGTTCTCTACATTATACCATAGATGACACCAGACATTGTTCATTTCCTGTTCAATTAGTAAGATTCATGTTGTTAAATATCATTCTGAAAGTTATTGTACACTTATGTAGGTCTTTTCAGCCTTTGGGTTTGTGCATAAGATTACTACTTTTGAGAAGACAGCAGGATTCCAGGTTTGGTGATTGGTCACCCTTATCTATTTTGACTTTTTCTTTTCATCCAATGGACACAAGCTTATACTATATATTGCAGGCATTGGTGCAATTCTCAGATGCAGAAACTGCTACTTCTGCAAAGGATGCTTTGGATGGAAGAAGCATACCTAGGTGACAGTTGTATTATTTGTCTGACATGATATTTAGTTCAACTGTGATGGACATATGGCTGTAGATGTGGTGCATATCCTCAGATTGGTCAACTATAGACTGTTGTAACTTGTATATTCACACTCTCACTTTGGTTTATTTATTATGTAGTTTATATGCTGTTTTTGAACTTGTAACTGTATGCATCATTGAATGTGTAAAATACGGTTAGTTATATAACATTCCAACTGGACCAATCATAAGAATAAATGTGTTAAGTTCAAGTTTTTTCTACTAATGAGTAGTTATTAGCACATTCATTGGCTCTGCTGATATAGTTATATACATTATGCATTATTATTGCGTAACTGTTGTTTGTTAATTATAATTGATCTTTGACTTTTGCTCCCTTGGTATTAGGTACCTGCTTCCTGAACATATGGGACCATGTAGCCTTAAGATCACATATTCTGGACATTCAGACTTAAGTGTCAAGTTTCAAAGTCACAGAAGCAGGTTTCCTGATTCCTCTGGACTCTGGTTTCTTAGGCATACATGGAACCATATTTTTATATAATCTGTATTTCTCTTACCTATGTTCACTCTTTTCCCTGGTGGTATTTAATTTATTCATTATCATGGGTATTGGTGTTCATATAGTTTCTTAGCCTTTATTTTTATGGTTATCATCACATTATTTATTGTTTTCAATTATTGTAACTTTTTTTTTTTTTTTTAACTTTTTCCAGAGACTACACTAATCCTTACCTCCCTGTTGCTCAATCTGCCATGGAGGGAAGTGGACAGGTAATGTTTTGACAGTTAACATTTCTCTGTTTTCTCTCATGCGAGTTATGACCCATTTAAATGTGCAAATGGAACCCTCCTAATTGCTTATTGTAACTTGATATGCACCTCATACACATCAGTGAGATGTGCCTACTACCAAGGGGTTGCCATTCATGCTGACTTCCTCAATGAGTATTAGAGCATATTGTAAAAGGTGCAGTTGCTCAACTGCAACCTTGGTTAGTTAGCTTAGTTAGTAAATAGTTAAGCTAGTGCCAACTGTCATTGAAACAGCAGGACACTATATGTATATATACCTATCTGTACATTCTGATCAAGTGGCTAATAATATTAAGCAATCTTTTCTTCATTTCTTATCCCTAGTTATTCTAATATGGTATCTAGAGCACAATGACAATTTAGAGCTTCGTAGCAATCAACGATGGCTGAAACTAATTCTTCTTCTGTGCCTGTTCGCACCTCTTCCTCTCCCTCCCTTTTTTCATCCGATTTCAGAAAAAAACTTGATGATTCAAATATTCTGTTATGGAGGCAACAAGTTGAACAGGTGATCAAATGTCATCGTCATCAGAGATTTGTCGCGAATCCTTGAATTCTGGCAAAATTCCTCAGGAAGGCTGATTGTGAAGCAGGAAATGAAACCCTGAGTATTCCGTTTGGGAGCAACAAGATCAAATCCTATTAACGTGGCTTCAATCAACGCTTCCTTTATTGATCTTGTCTCGTATTCTTGGAAGCGTCCACTCCTATCATGTTTGGGAGAAAATTCATGAATACTTTCACAAACAGACTTGTGCGAAAGCTTGACAACTACGAACTGTGGTTAAAATTAACCTAACTAAGGCAGTTAACTAACCTTAGTTACTGCACTAACAGAATAACAGAATTGACCACTGTACTAACAGCTGTCCTAACTAATCATGAAGTAAAACTTACTTATACACTGATACTCCCCCTCAAACTCAATGGGGTTGAGAATCAGAAAGAGATTCAACTGCATTCGAGTGGGTGAGAGAGGCTTAGTGAGGGCACCAGCCCATTGATCTATAGCAGGAATATGATACACTTTGAGCTCCTTAGCTAAGACTTTCTCCCTGACAAAGAGATGTCAATCTCCATGTGCTTAGTCCAGGAATGAAGAACTGGATTATGAGTGATAGCCACTGCACTTTGGTTGTCACAGTAAATCTCTGGCGTGTGAAAAGGAACAGACAATTCTGTTAAAAGAGTTTGAATCCATGTAACTTCAGCAGTAGCTTGAGCCAAGCTCCTGTATTCAGCTTCAGTAGAAGACCTAGCCACAATTTGTTGTTTCTTGGACCACCAAGAGACCAAATTGGGACCAAAATAAACCACTGCACCAGAGGTAGATCTCCTATCATCTGGATCTGAGGCCCAATCAGCATCACACAAGGATTTAATAGTGAAAGGCTGAGAGGAAGGAGCAGCCTTGAGATGCAGACCATGATGAACCTTTTAGGTATCTTAGAATGCATTTAACAGCTGTCCAGTGAGAGTCCATAGGATTAGCCATAAACTGACAGACCTTGTTCACAGCATAGCTCAACTCAGGCCTAGTAATGGTTGTGTATTGGAGAGCACCAACAACTGATCTGTAGAGAGTTGGGTCATTAAAGAAATCCGAGCCAACTTTGGTTACTTGCAATTAGCAGTCATAGGGGAAAAAATAGATCGTGCTTCTGCCATTTTGGTTTTCTGAAGCAAATCTCTGATATATTTGGTTTGAGTCAGTAGAATAGACCTGTCAGCCACAGACTTGATTTCTAAACCAAGAAAATAGTCAAGTTTCCCCAATTGTTTAAGAGAAAAATTGGAATGAAGCTTGGTGGTGAGTTGCTGAACCAGAACATTGGAAGTACCAGTAATAATAATATTATCTTCATAAACAAGAATGTAGATGATATATCTTTGTAAACAAACAAAGAAGGGTCACACTTGCTGGCTGCAAACCCAAGTTGTATAAGAGTCCCTTTTAATCTATCAAACCACTGTCTTGGGGCCTGTTTAAAGCCATACAAAGCTTTATTTAGCTTACAGACCAGGGTTTTTTGTTTCTCTATTTATAGAGAAAGCAGCTGTGGTTACAATTAACCTAACTAAGGCAGTTAACTAACCTTAGTTACTGCACTAACAGAATAACAGAATTGACAGCTTTACTAACAGCTGTCCTAACTAATCATGAAGTAAAACTTATACACTAATACTCTAAAATCAAAAGTTTGCAAACTGTTTGGTGGTGGGTGAGTTCAGGTCATTAACCTCATTTTTAGCCAATAATGGAATTTCTCATAGACTTATTTTCCCACACACTCATCACCAAAATGGTGTGGTGGAAAGGAAGCATAAACATGTAGTTGAGCTTGGTCTCACTCTACTTAATCATGCATCTCTACCTCTTAAGTTTTGGGATTTTTCCTTTACCACTGCAGTATCTCTTATCAATAGATTACCTACTGCTTCTCTTACTATTGGTGTCCTATATACTGTTTTGTTCAAGCAACCACCAGATTACAGTTTTTTTAAAACCTTTGGTTGTTCCTGCTACTGTTTTCTCCGACCATACAATAAACATAAACTAGAATTCAGGTCTCATGAATGCCTATTCTTAGGCTACTCAACCTCACATAAAGGTTACAAATGTCTTTCGCCAACTGGCAGACTTTTTATCGATGTGGTCTTTAATGAATTTAAGTTTCTCTACACTGAATTGTTCTTGCTCTCACCTAAACCCAACACTTCCCCTCCATTTCCTCTCTCCATTTTGCCTCAATACCCATTGTGTCACCTATACAGGTTTCACAAACTTTATCCCCACAGGTCACTACCTCCAGTTCTTACACTTCCAATGATTCACCTCAGCTGTTCCTCATTCCCCTTTGGCATCTCAGTCTCCAATTTTGGCACATGCCATCTGCTTCTCTGCATACTTCTGTTACTGTTCCTGCTGAGTGTGGTACTTTTCCTGAACCTGCAACAACTTTTGGTTCTATTCCTCAGCCTACCCCCGAATCTAACTCAGACCCCCCTCCTGATTGCCCTAACATTCATTTTATGCAAACCAGATCTAAATCTGGTATTCCTCAAAACAGAATCCATCCCTCTGTAACTGATTGTGAACCAAAAAGTGTGAACCAAGCACTGTTTGATCCTAAATGGCATTCAGCTTTGCAACAAGAGTATGCAGCCTTGATGAGGAATCACACATGGGATTTAGTACCCATACTACAAAACAGGCAAGCTGTTGGCTGCAAATGGGTTTTCAGAGTAAAAGAAAATGCTGATGGGACTCTTAACAGATACAAAGCAAGGCTGGTAGCTAAAGGATTTCATCAAGTTGCAGGGTTTGATTTTAATGAAACCTTTTCTCCAGTAGTCAAACCTGTTACAATCCGACTCAATCACTCTAGCATTAACAAATCAGTGGGACCTTTCCCAACTGGATGTAAATAATGCCTTTCTGAATGGGTATTTTGAAGAGAGTCTACATGCTACAACCTCCAGGTTTTGAATACAAAGATACCTCTCTGGTCTGCAAACTCAACAAGGCTCTTTATGGGCTTTAAACAGACTCCAAGACAGTGGTTTGACAGACTGCAAACTACCCTTCTATAGCTTGGTTCACTGCATGCAAGTGTGATCCATCCCTCTGTGTACAAAACTCATTCTCACACCATTTATCTAGTGTATGTAGATGATATCATAATAACTGGCAGCTCTACTCAACGGGTTCAGCAACTTACCTCAAAGCTTAGTTTTAGCTTTTCTTTCTAACATCTTGGCTAACTGGACTATTGTTTAGGAGTTGAAGTCAAATACATGCCAAATAATTCTGTTCTACTCACTCAGCAAGTATATTAGCGACCTACTGCAAAGAACAAAAATGACTGAAGCTCAGATCATTTCCTCTCCTATGACATCTAGTTGCAAGTTAACCAAGATTGGTTCAGATCTGTTTTCGGACCCTACTATGTATCAATCAGTAGTAGGAGTTCTGCAGTTCACTACTATTACAAGACCTGAACTTAGCTTTGCAGTAAACAAAGTATGTCAGTTCATGGAAAATCCTCATGACTCTCATTGGGTGGCTGTTAAGAGGATTCTCAGATATCTTAAGGGATCCTTACATCATGGGTTTCATCTAAAACCTACTGTTTCAGGTATTCCTATCTCTGTGATGCTGACTGGGCATCTGATCCCAATGACCACAGATCAACGTCTGGAGAAGCCTTCTATTTGGTCCAAATTTGATATCTTGGTGGTCTCGCAAACAGCAAGCTGTGGCCTGATCAAGTACAGAAGCAGAATGAAGCCTAACTGCTGAGATTCAGTGGATTCAGACGCTGTTGTCCGAGCTTTTTGTTCCTTTTACCACTCCAATAGTATTCTGTGACAACCTAAGTGCTGTTGCTCTAGCCCACAACCCAGTTCTTCATTCAAGAACAATCATATGGAGATTGATATATTCTTTGTAAAGGAAAAAGTTCTAGCTAAACAGCTGCTGGTGCAACATGTGCAACATGTTCCTGCCCTTGATCAATGGGTGGATGGCTTGACTAAACCGCTCTCTCCCACTCGGTTTTTCGACTTAAGGAGCAAACTCAATGTGCTTGAACCACAGTTTGAGAGGAGGGGGGTGGGGGGGGGGGGGGGGGGGGTTATTAGAGTATATTGTAAAAGGTGCAGTTACTCAACTGTAACCTTGGTTAGTTAGTAAGTAGTTAAGCTAGTGGCAGCTGTCATTGAAGCAGCAGGACACCATATATACCTATCTGTACATTGTGATCAAGTGGCTAATAATATTGAGCAATCTTTTCTTTATTTGTTATCCCTAGTTATTCCAACAATGAGGAATGTGTTGTTAACTTATTTATAACTTTTGCAGCCCATGGTGGGTTTGGATGGAAAGAGGCTGGAGGCCGAGAGTAATGTTCTTCTTGCATCTATTGAGAACATGCAGTATGCTGTAACCTTGGATGTCTTACACATGGTACTTTAAGTGGTAGTTGCTTATTTCTGACATTACTGACTAACAGTACAGTTTATCTGATAATATATACTGTCTTCACTCTGCTTTCTGTGGCAGGTTTTCTCTGCCTTTGGACCTGTCCAAAAGATTGCAATGTTTGACAAGAATGGTGGTTTACAGGCTCTGATTCAATATCCAGGTTAGGTTCTCTGAAAAGCTTTACCATCTTTGTTTTGATATATATGTTTATACTATGTTTTTACAGTTGATAATTATTAGGGTTGTGCAAACTGGTGTGGCTGTCAATATTCTTTATATTTCTACGCTTTGAACATTATATTTGGGAAAGTATTTGAATCAAATGTGCTTCTGTGTTGCATGGTTCTGTGAAAATCTGGTTTTTATGATCTACAAATTGATGAGGGGCAAAATGTTACTGTGTGCTTTGGTATATATACTCTGATGAATTCCCTTGTTTGGTTATTTGCATTTTTTTCCTTAGAGTTTCTGCCCATTATGAATAAAATCTAATGTTACTTGATAACAGCAGCGGTCCATTGTTGAGATGATTTATTTTGGATTGAAATTTGTAAGAAAGATGACTCTAGCTTCACCTTATTCTTCTCACTATCTTCTCTTCTGCAAAAAAGTTGTCCAAAGACACATCCTAAAGGTTATGGATACTTCTCATAATCTCCTCAGCAGGGTAGAGCTATAAATTTCTTGTTGGAAAGTTCAAACACAAAATTATACAAGGAATCATGGTTATCAAACTAGTGAGTTAGTAACTTGTAAACTCACAGGCACATTCCGAGTTAACTTGTTAACAAACTTGCTTTTTGGTAGACTCGGAGTAGACTCAGTATACTCATGAGTTTAAGTTTCAGTTTGCTGGTTAAAAAGTTTAACCCAAAACATTCATGTAATGTACTGCATTTTATTTATTTAAGTTATTTTATGGATTATTTAAGTGTCATTAGTCCTTTTTTAGTTATTTAAATGTTATCATTTTAAGAACTTGTGTTTTGTAATTGTGTAAACTTATTATTTATGTTTTGTTTGGTGTAGTTTGAACTTATTATTTATGTTTTCTTTGGTATAGTTTGAACTTATGTTTTATTTTATAATATATGTTTGGGATCTTGATGTACTCTTTGGATTACAGATATCCAAACAGCTGTTGTGGCCAAGGAAGCCTTGGAAGGACACTGCATATATGATGGAGGTTTTTGCAAGCTTCACATCTCGTATTCGCGTCATTCTGATCTTAGTATAAAGGTAACCGATCTACAATGTATAAATGAGGATTCATGTCATGAGTAATGTTTGTAAGAGTTCAGTGTAATGATGAAAACCAGAAAGGTAAAGTGAACAAATCTTGTGCAACTATGATCAAATAATGGTCCATCCGTTATACAAGCATATCTAGACCTATTTGTTTTGGGATATACAGTTTACTGACCATGAGATTCTAGTTTTGGACCTATGGTTTTCAGGTTGAAGTAAGCATGTAGCTGTGTCAATATATGCTGAAAAGACTTCCACTGGATCTTTCCCGATTTCCCTTATTATTATTTGTTGTGGAATTTCTTGAATGCATTAATGTCAAGTATCCTGTCCCAAATAATAAATTCATATTTTCTGTTCATTATGCTTGGCAGGCGAGGGGAATTCCCTATTCAATTGTTATTGAATATTATGAAATCTTTTTCCAAGCTGTCAGCTAGTATGAGTCCATTTATTGTTATTTAACTTTTAAAGAAATGCACTTCTGTTATGTGTTTGGAGGTTCAAATGTTTTGGGATTTGTGTGATTACAGGTGAATAATGATAGAAGTAGAGACTATACTATTCCTAATGTACCACCACCTGTAGTGAATGCTCAGCCCTCAATTTTAGGGCAACATCCAGTTCCCATGACGGGTCCTCCTCCTCAACAGTACAATGGAGCTCAATACGCATCAGTTACTGAGCAGACTCTGATGCCTCAATCTCAGGCTGGATGGGGGACAGCTCCATCTCAGTCTATGCTGCAGATGCATAACAATCCTTACACGCCATCTGCTATGGTGCCACCGCAAACAGCCCCTGGAATGCAGTTTCCAAGTCACATTCAATAGCATCATGCATCTCATGTCTCTTACACAAAGTGGCGAACATAGTCAGCGCATCTGCAGAAGTGAGGACTACCATTTAAATTGTGGCTTTTCCTATGTGAGGAAACTGGCGTTTGCCAATGTGATTCCAAAATTCTCTCTCCCTTTGTTTATTATTAGATGAGATGAGATTTTGATTGTAAGCAATTGGCCAAGAACTTTTGGTTGGCTGGCAACACAGGAAAAAACTACACATTCTATTTTTCGTTTATTTTGACTTGGTTTGGCATTTGTTTTTCAGATATTGCTTTAAAAAAGTTAACAAGGCAATGAAATAAAAGTTGTTAATGGAATTCTTAGGTAATATATGTAAATCTTAATTCTAAATGAAACCCAACGTAGTTTTAACTTGTCTTTTTTTAATATTATTTTTTTAAAACTTCCAGCCTTCTAGGTTCTAACATGAGTAACCAAGTATCGCAACCTACCCTTTGGCGAGAGGGTGACGCAAGGTTCACGGGTGCGTCTTCCTTGGGAGAAAAATGCGCGGAGTCGTCACCAACGTTTATTAAAAGGGAAACGTTAGAAAAATCAAAGGAAAGGTATTAACACCTCTTACGTTTGTCACAAAAGACAACAACCTTAGATTTAGAGTTGTGTGAAATCATGTATCCTAAACTTTTTGTCTCTTTTTATTTTTGAGGTCGACAAAAGTAGGGTTTTTGCTCCTACGTATCCTCTATCGAAGAGAAAATCAAACCTACGTAGTTCTTTCAAAAGGGGCGAATCAAGTGATTCTTTTTACTTGGAAGGTGGTCATTTAAGGCGTTGGACCTTAAAATGATATATTTTACTTGGTGAGAAAAGCTAAGGCGTTGGACCTCTAACCATCTCACGAGGTCGACAAAAGCGGGGCTTTTGCTCCTACGTATCCTCCATCGAAGAGGAAATCAGACATACGTAGTTCTCCCAAAAGCGGTAAAGTTACATGTTGATTTTATGCTTTTGAACGGTCCATGTTAATCAATAAAAGCAAAGAGGACCGTTTAAGGCGTTGGACCTTAAAACGGTTTTTAAGTGATTTTTATGGACAAAGCTTGATTTGTGAGTTGATTTTAACCTTAGTTTCACTTTGGTTATTAGTCAATTCATTCAAGGAAACTTCCAAAGAAAAACGTCCGATTGATTTTTTTTGATTATTTTATTCAAAGATATTTTGATTATTATTTTTTTTAAGATATTTTAATTATTTTATTATTATTATTATTATTTTATGTTTAACCGAGGTTACAACGTAAACGATCGGTTAGATTTTGTTTTAACAGTGATTAAACGAGATTACAATGCAAATGATCGGTTGAAATTCATTTTATCATTTATTAGGTGAGATAACGGCTTAAACGATCGGTTAAAGCTCGTTAAAAATGGAAGAAAATAAAACCGAAAATGAACGAAATGAAGATGAAAGCTAAAAAACAAGAAATGAATTGAAAGTCTCGGATTCGAAAACTTACCCAATGAAGAACGAAGAACGAACGAAGAACGAATGAAGAACGGTGAAGAATGATGGAAAACCTTCACGGATTCACTCACGAAAACATCTCGGAAGCGTTACGGAAGCACCTCGGCTTGGATTTTCTTCACGGAAACAATTTTTTTCACCCAAAACAGTTGAAATGCATAGCTAGGGGGATCCGGGATCCTTAGAACATCCCCCTTTCGCCTATTTATAGGAAAAAGGGGGAGGAGGTTGCCGCTCAGCTCGCCCAGGCGAGCTGGGTTGCTTCCTCCAGAAGCAACCCTGCTTCGAAAATACTATGGAAGGTTCAAATTCAAAATTTTGAAAATTGTTATTTGCACCCCCCATTTTGATAAGTTCACCCCCTTCTTTTGTAATTTATGGAAAAGTTAAGGAAGCCTTACGGAAGCATATAGGACTTGACTTTCTTCTTTTTTCTCTTCCTTCTCACCCATATTAAGTTAAATATGCTTATTTAGGGTTATGGGAATTTTACGGAAGCATTACGGAAGTCCCGGAAGCCATTTTTTAACAAAACGGGGGAGGTGGTTGCCGCCCAGCTCGCCCAGGCGAGCTAGGTTTCTTTCACCTTAAGCAAGAAAATGCCCAGAATCCTCTAGAAGGGCCCAGATTTGAAAATTGCTATTTGCATCCCCCATTTTACTAAATACACCCCTTTGCCTTTTTTGCTGATTCTTTTTCCGTAACGTTATGAAACTTTACGGATTACGTAACGATACTTGTTTTCTTTCCGTAATGTCACAACTTTACAGATTACGCAACCATCCCCTCTTTGACTTCTGGAATGTTACAGAACTTTACGGATTGCGCAATAATGCTTCCTTTCGACTCTTGACATGTCGCGGAACTTCACGAATTGTCTAATGATGGGTGTCAAGTTCCTCGAAGCGGTCATGCGAAGGTCACATCCCACCAAATAGATGGTCCCCGAACGAAATTAGGGTATGACAATTGCCCCTCTTTACTTACCTTTTATCGGAGATAGGAGAAAAGTAAAGATAAGACACTGATTTCGTCCGTCTTAGCCTCTTCCGTAATTAATCTATGATGATTCCCAAAGGCCATCCTTTTCCCATCATGGGGATTTAATTGATCTTAATTACAATAGTTCCAACCAAAACGATTTGAAATAATTGACTCCCGTTTCTCCTTCTTTTTCTCTGAACAACACAAAACAAAAAATAACATAATATACACATATACACATTTTTTTGGTGAAGGAACCGATTGGGAAAATAACAAAAATTGTATTTTCCCCTCACCGGGGGCTCCGTACTTGATAATGGAGGATGCATGAACAGCGCTAGGCAATCAATTCATGGGACTCCGGACTCAATGATGGAGGATGCACGAACAATCAATTCGTAGGGCTCCGAACTTGATGGTGGAAGATGCATGAACAACGCTATGCAATCAATTCATGAGGCTCCAGACTTGATGGTGGAGGATGCATGAACAATGCTAGGAAATCAATTCATGAGGCTCCAAACTTGATGGTGGAGGATGCATGAACAATGCTAGGCAATCAATTCATGGGGCTCCGGACTCAATGATGGAGAATGCACGAACAACACTAGGCAATCAATTCGTGGAGCTCCAGACTTGATGGTGGAGGATGCATGAACAGCGCTAGATAATCAATTCATGGGGCTCCAAACTCAATGATAGAGGATGCACGAACAACGCTAGGCAAACAATTTGTGGGGCTCTGGACTCGATGGTGGAGGATGCATGAATAACGCTAGGCAATCAATTCACGGGGCTCCGGACTCAATGATGGAGGATGCACGAACAGCGCTAGGCAATCAATTCATGGGACTCCGAATAAGATCTGAATTTAGGACCGAATGGTCCACCGGGTTCTTTCACCTAAAAGGCGAACATGCTTTAGCAAGGAAAAAAATAAATCATTCACGAGAGCACCATATTTTAGAGAAACAATATGCTTATGCCAAAATAGTTTTCCTTGTAACCGAAATGAAGGGTAGGATGTCAATGTTTAGCTTTTAAATGAACATTCAAGGGAAACGTGATCGAGGCCGTACCTGAATCAAATAAATATTAAAATGTAGTAACTAGGAAGTGATCCTAGGTCGTTTCCCAACGAGCAATGATACATCAAATGTTCATAACAGATAGTAGGAAATAGTAACAAATTGGGGGGGGGGGGGGGGGTTGTTTGCTTTTGTAAATTAAACAGCGAGTAAAATTGAATTAGAAATTATCAGAATTAAAATACGTTGCTTCCCCTTGATTCACAAGCAAGTCTCTTATCCTAGGTTGCGAGAATTTATCCTTTATCAGTTCAACCACTTAATCCAACCCTAAATTAAATTACTAAGCGAAATTTAACATAAAGCATTCATTATGTGATTAAGCATCACACACACCAATTACTCATAAACGATCATTAAGCATGAACATAAATTAAGCGCAAAGACAATTAATCAAGCACTAAGCATGCATGAATTAATAGCAACAAATTCAGAGTAATTAGTGAAGAGGAAAAATTGAACAGAATTTAACAGTAATAATAGAAGCTCAAAGAGAACTGTGCTTGATCCTCAAGAGAAAACAACGCTGCGGACTTAGCCTTACATTAATCAAATAGAGAATGAAATTTTATTGATAAAACTAAAAGTCTGAACTGGAATTATAAAAAACAAAAATAAAAGAGAAAGAGAAGAGAGACTAAAACTAAAAACAAAAATTAGAAGAGAGAAAGGAGAGAGAGAGAGAGAGCTAAACTAGAACCTTGGTGCTGTTATATAGTTTTTCAGCCCCAAAGCTTACAAATCTGTTTTAAATCCAAGCCCATAAGTAAAATCAAATCAAATCTAGATAAGATAAGAGAAGATCTAGATGAAATAATATCTAGATGAGATCAAGTCTAAATAATATCTAGATAAGATAAGATAAGATCTAATTTTGTAGAATAAATTAGTCTGCCCTCTTCAAGTCCAAGCCCAATTCTGGATTCAAGCCCAAGCCCAATTCTAGATTCAAGCCCAATGCTTCATTAATTCCTGAAATTAGATTAAAAACATCAAATTAGCTGAATGGGCCCAAATAATAAAACTGCGTCATAAATTTGACAATTAAGACTAATCAGTATTTAAAATGGTGCAAAAAGGGTTAAGAAATAGGAGAAAAAAATGGCACATCAAAACCCCCCATACTTAGCCTTTTGCACTCTTGGGCAAAATGAAATAAAGAACAAAATCCAAGGATATCAAAGAGAGACAAACAAAAACATTTACATATTTCTCAATGAACATCAAGGAATGAAAGGAATGGGTAACATCTAACATTAAGAGATCCAAAGAGTTAAGACATTCGTGAAAATCATCCAAGCAACCAAATCATGGCAAAATAGTTAATCAACTCAATAATGAAAAATGATTAAGCCTCACAAGATATACACTCTATCTCTCAAGTGTCTAGGCTACTGTTTACTCTCGAAGCACCCATGAAAACAAACACCACATAGACTTGGCAAAATTCTAAAATTGACAAACAACTTGACAACACATGCATATGAGGATCAAAAGGTCTTTAAAGGTTGTAATGGGGCCAAGGACAAGGTAGGGAAGAAAAATATGGAATAAGTAGCTAAATCCCAAAGGAATAGAGGAGCAATGGGAAATAAGTGGAAATTAAGCACAAGTACTAAACCCAAACCCTCTAATATCAACAAAATCAACCAAGGCTCTCAAATCAAGTTCTCATATCAAGACCTTATTTATTCAACTTCACTTCTTTTCTTCTTCTTTTTTTTTGAAGGGTACGAAATTGCAGAATTTGCAGCAACTGATTTTTTTTTATTTTGATTTATTTTTTATTTTTTGATTGAACAGTATAAAATTGTAGATTAAAGAAAGAACTAGGCAATATATATATACATCAAGCATGGCCAAAAATCATATCTTCCAATGAAACATACCCCTCCACACTTATTCCCAACTTATTCCTAAAACAATTCCAAAGCTCCAAAATTCCTTAAGGGTAAGGTGATATCATGGTTTTTCACTTAAGGCTTGTAATGAGCTTCAAAACAAAGAAAGGGGAAAATAGGCTCAAAGGGGCTATCAAAGGAATTAATTCAAGGTAAGTCCATTTGGCTAGAAGCTTATAAGAACGAAATTGCCTAAATCATTTCCAAATATGCATGTGAATTAGAAAACATCAACAAGAATCAAGCCAAGGCTATTGTGCAAGCAATCAATGGGGTAAAACACACCAAAAGATTATGATGATGGATGGCTCAAATTCTCACAAAGGTAAACTTATCACTTTCAAATTGAGCTTTCAAAACTATCATGACATGTAAAGGAAAAACAAGGATTTCAAGTCACAAAATGTCAAGAGACTTTTATTTTCAGAACAATTACCCTTCAAAACAAAGAAAGGGGAAAATAGGCTCAAATGGGCTATCAAAGGAATTAATTCAAGGTAAGTCCATTTGGCTAGAAACTTATAAGAACGAAATTGCCTAAATGATTTCCAAATATGCATGTGAATTAGGAAACATCAACAAGAATCAAGCCAAGGCTATTGTGCAAGCAATCAATGGGGCAAAACACACCAAAAGATTATGATGATGGATGGCTCAAATTCTCACAAAGGTAAACTTATCACTTTCAAATTGAGCTTTCAAAACTATCATGACATGTAAAGGAAAAACAAGGATTTCAAGTCACAAAATGTCAAGAGACTTTTATTTTCAGAACAATTACCCATTACTTGAACATATCCTATAATTCAAAGACAAACATGCAAATTTAACACAACAAAACTAACAAAATTAAACTAGAACCCAACAAAACTAACAAAATTTAAACTAATTTAACACAACTAACAAAACCAAAACCAAAGAACACACTCCCCCCCCATACTTTAACAACACATTGTCCTCAATGTGGCACAATTAAAAGATTAAAAGCAATTTAACCATCAAATAGAATCGGACAAATGTAATAAAAGTAAAGAAGGAGATAGGAAAGAAAAACTCCCTAAGTTATGGTAGAGGAAGAGTAGGGTGGAGTAAGGAAGTCTCTTCCACCACTACATCCACTAAAGAAGGGTTTGTGAGGAATGGCTTAAGTCGGTGTCCATTGACCTTGAAGCTCTTGTTTGTGGAGTCGCTTTTGATCTCAACTGTACCATAAGGAAAAACATTAGTAACAACAAAAGGACCAATCCACTTAGACCTCAACTTACCACTCATGAGTCCAAGCTTAGAATTATACAATAACACTTTTTGCCCAACCATGAAGTCCTTCTTAATTATCATGCTATCATGGAACTTCTTGGTCTTTTCTTTGTAGAACTTGGCATTCTCGTAGACTTCCAGGCGGATCTCATCTAACTCACTCAGTTGCAACTTTCTTTCCTCACCAACTTGATCCATAGAGAAGTTGCAGGTCTTCACTGCCCAGTATGCTTTGTGCTCAATCTCCACTGGAAGATGACATGCCTTTCCAAAGACAACCCGATAAGGAGACATTCCTATGGGTGCTTTGTAGGCAGTCCTATGTGCCCAAAGAGCATCATCTAGCCTGGTACTCCAATCTTTCTTGCTTGGTTGCACAATCTTCTCTAAAATTCTCTTGATCTCTCTGTTAGAAATTTTTGTCTGTTCATTGGTTTGGGGGTGGTATGGTGTGGATACCCTATGGACAACCCTATACTTTTTAAGCAAGGCATGCATTGATTTGTAGCAAAAATGGGTTCCTTGATCACTAACGATTGCTTTAGGTACTCCAAACCTGCAAAACATATTAGATCTGACAAAATCTACAACAACCTTAGCATCATTAGTTCTAGTGGGCTTGGCTTCCACCCATTTTGAAACATAATCAACTGCTAGGAGAATGTAAACATAACCAAAAGATATAGGAAAAGGACCCATGAAATATATACCCAAGACATCAAACACCTTACAGAATAGCACAGGTTGCTGAGGCATTTGTTGTCGCCATGTAAGTGCACTTCCTACTCCTTGACACTGCTCGCAAGTGCTACAAATCATCCACGCATCTTTAAAGATGGTGGGCCAATAAAAGCCACAGTCAAGCACCTTGCAGGCTGTCCTTTGAACACCCAGATGACCTCCCGGTGCGGAAGAATGACAGAACTGCAGGACTGAGTCAGTCTCATGATCTGGAATGCATCGTCTAATGACCTAATCATTGCACAATTTCCACAAGTAGGGGTCATCCCAAATAAAATGCTTAGCATCACTTTTAATTTTATCTTTCCTTAGATGCTAAGGGAGGAAAAACAAAAGCAACTAAATAATTGACAATGTTAGCAAACCAGGGAGTAGAAAGAGAATCAGAAATACATACATACATACATATATATATATATATATATATATATATATATATATATATATATATATATATATATATATATATATATATTGTCATCCGGGAAATCATCCCGAATGAGTGAGTCCTCATCAGACACATGTTCGATCCGACTCAAATGATTAGCAACTAAATTTTGTGCTCCGCTACTATCACAGATCTCCAAGTCAAACTCTTGGAGCCAGAGCATCCATTGGATCAACCTAGGCTTTGAATCAGCCTTCTGCAACAAGTACTTTAAAGCTGCATGGTCAGTATAAACAATAATGCGAGTACCAAGCAAATAAGAACGAAATTTTTCAAGAGCAAAAACTATGGCTAGTAGCTCTTTCTCAGTAGTAGTATAATTCGCTTGGGCAGCATCTAAAGTCCTAGAAGCATAATATATCACCCTAGGCAATTTATCAATTTTCAGAGCAAGGACAACCCCCAATGCATAATTTGATGCATCACACATAAGCTCAAAAGGGGCTGTCCAGTCGGGTGCCTGGATGATGGGGGTGGTAGTCTGTGCTCTTTTGAGGCAATCAAAAGCCTCTTTGCATTTATCATTAAAGTCAAACTCCACCTGCTTTTGCAACAAGTTGGATAGTGGAAGGGCTACTTTGCTAAAATCTCTTATAAAACGCCTGTAGAATCCTGCATGACCAAAAAAAGTTGCACCTCTCGCACACAAGAGGGGTAAGGCAATTGTGAAATAACAGAAATTTTTGCAGGATCTACTTCAATGCCTTTATTGGAAATAATGTGGCCTAAAACTATACCTTGCTCAACCATAAAATGACATTTTTCAAAATTTAGAACAAGGTTAGTTTCAGTGCATCTATTCAAAACCTTTTCCAGACTATCCAAACAAACATCAAAAGAGGATCCATATACAGTGAAATCATCCATAAACACCTCTATGCAATTTTCTAAAAAATCACTAAAAATACTAATCATGCTCCGCTGGAAGGTACCAGGGGCATTGCACAGGCCGAAAGGCATCCTCCTATAAGCTAAAGTGTCCAAGGGGTAGGTGAATGTGGTCTTTTCCTGATCCTCAGGAGCAATAGTGATTTTCATATAACCAGAAAAACCATCAAGGAAACAGTAGTGAGATTTACTTGCCAGGCGTTCAAGCATCTGGTCAATGAATGGCAGTGAAAAATGGTCCTTTTTGGTAACCTGGTTCAGCCTCCTATAGTCAATGCATACTCTCCAACTGTTCTGCACTCGAGTAGGAATCAGCTCATCCTTCTCATTTTTTATCACGGTGAGGCCGATTTTCTTCGGGAATACCTAGACGGGACTCACCCATTGGCTGTCGAAGATAGGATAAATGATTCCAGCTTGCAAAAGCTTGGTTACCTCCTTCTTCACTACATCAAGAATCACCGGGTTGAGTCTTCTCTGTGGCTGTCTTACTGGTTTAGCCCCATATTCTAAATTTATTCGATGCATACATGTGGATGGGCTAATACCAGGAATGTCTGCCAGGGTCTAGCCTATAGCCTTCTTATGCTTCTTGAGAACTGATAACAACTTCTCCTCTTGCTCATCAACAAGGTAGGCAGATATAATTATTGGAAAACTTTTGCTATCATCCAAGTAAGCATATTTTAAATTTGATGGAAGAGGCTTCAATTCTGGTGTGGATGGCTAGATAGTGGTAGAAAGAGATGGTTTCTCAGCCTGTACCTCATAAAGAAAGTCAGAGGTATGTGTACTTCCTAAAACATGGTTAGTTCTATCCGACTCTATAAAATCAATCTCAAGAGGTAAAACATCAGCAGACATGTAATCAATATCAAATTCAGATTCACTCTCAACATCAAATTCAGACATATGATCAAGTACAAATTCAGATTCAATGCACGAAGAGTGACAGGCATGCAGATTAGAATGAAGATCAGTCATGTAATCATCAACAATATGGTCAATTATTTCAACACGAAATACAAAAAGATCTTCAGATGGGTGTTTCATAGCATCAAGAATATTAAAATGAACAGTTATATCACCAAACTCCATAGATAGTGTGCCTGCATATACATCTATCTTAGTTCTAGCAGTTTTCATAAAAAGGTCTGCCTAGAATGATGGGAACTGATCCTTTAGAAAATCCCTCCTCCATATTTAAAATATAAAAATCAACAGGGAAAATCAGCTCACCAACTCTAACTAAGACATCCTCTATGAAACCAGCAGGATAGACAACACTTCTATTAGCTAAATGAATTACCACATCAGTTGATTGCAAAGGACCTAGAGATAGAGAATTAAAAATAGACAGAGGCATAACACTAACAGAAGCTCCTAAATCTAGCATGGCATTGTCAAACTTATTGTTCCCTATAATACAAGGTATGCTGAATGTACCTGGATCTTTACATTTTTCAGGGATTTGGGGAACAGATTTACCAATCAATGCGGAGACATTTCTGCCCATACTAATTCTTTCACTTCCTTTAAGCTTCCGCTTATTAGTGCACAACTCTTTCAAGAATTTAGCATATCTTGGAATTTGCTTTATTGCATCCAGCAGAGGTATGTTTACCTCTACTTTCCTAAATGTTTCCAAGATCTCCTTCTCTGCCTCTTCCATTTTTTTGTTGGAAATTGCTCTTGGAGGGAATGGAAGAGGGATATGCTGCTTCTCTTTAGATTCACCTGCATAGAAATTGTTAGGTAACTTACTCTTTAAATTTTTGTCATCATCTTTTTCTGGAGTAGAGTGAGGTTGGGCAGGTTCATTGGCGGATGAGGAAGATGCTACTAGTTGAGTTCCTTGACATTGCTTTCCTGACCTCAATGTAATGGCACTCACATTTTTGGGATTTTGGACAGATTGAGAAGGTAATCTATCAGAATTCTGGGACTGTTGTTGATTTAACTGTGTAGCCCACTGTCCCATCTGATTAGTTAAGCTCTGAATGGAGGCTCTGGTCTCTTGTTGAAACTGCATGTTTTGCATAGTCATTTGCCTCACAAGTTCTTCAAGGGAAGGTTGCGGAGGGGCCTCAACTGTTTGCTGTTTCTGGGGCTGTTGTTATTGTTGTTGTTGTTGTTGTTGTTGTTGTTGCTAGATTGGTGGAGGAACGCATGGTCTGCTTGGGCCAACAACATTTTGAAAATAAGGCTGTTGTTGTTGCTGCTGTTGTGAAGGATTCGACCATCTAAGGTTGGGATGATTCCTCTATCTGGGATTGCACCTGTTGCTTGAGAGGTCATAGTTGTTCTGTTGTGGCTGATTTTACTGCTGAGGTTGAGGAGGTCTGTTGTAGATGTTTGCAGCATAAGCTTCAGGCTGTTCAATTGCTTAAGATTGTTGCACAGAAGGGCAAAGGTCTGTGTGGTGGTCGGCAGAGGAGCATAAAACAAAGAGTTTGGCGGTAGGTGCAGATTTTTGATTCATGGCCAGTTGGGTTACCAAGTTAACCAAGGCATCTAGTTTACCTTCAAGCTTCTTAGTCTCACCTGATGAAGATGAATTCGTGGCTACTTCATGCACTCCTCTAATGACAATAGCATCAATTTTGGCACTGAATTGCTGGGAGTTGGAAGCCATCTTCTCAATTAAATTTCTGGCTTCAGCAGGGGTCATGTCTCCAAGGGCTCCACCATGGGCAGCATCTATCATACTTCTCTGCATGTTGCTGAGTCCTTCATAAAAATATTGGAGAAGAAGCTGCCCTGAAATCTGGTGGTGAGGGCAACTGGCACATAATTTTTTAAATCTCTCCCAGTATTCATATAGGCTCTCTCCACTGAGTTGTCTAATGCCTGAAATATCTTTTCTGATGACCGTGGTCCTGGAAGTAGGGAATATAGCCAGTCCTTTGCCACTCCTTCTAAAGAATGAGGAAAGACCTTCAGAAATATGTGATCCTCCTGGACATCTGGTGGTTTCATGGTGGAGCAGACAATATGGAATTCTTTCAGATGCTTGTGTGGGTCTTCACCTGCAAGCCCATGAAACTTTGGAAGCAAATGGATCAGTCCAGTTTTAAGAACATATGGGACATCCTCATCAGGGTATTGGATGCACAAGCTTTCGTAGGTGAAATTAGGTGCAGCCAATTCCCTTAGAGTCCTCTCACGGGGTGGAGGGTGTGCCATGTTCTCAGAATATTCAAAATCAGAATGCTCAAAACTATAATGCTCAAAATCACTAATAACAGAATGCTCAGGATGCTCAAAAGGTACTAAATGATGTCTAACTAATCTATGAAATGTCTTATCTATTTCAGGATCAAAGGGTTGTAAGTCAGATGGATTTCCTCTAGTCATACACTAAATTCAGCATGCACAACTAGTTGCCTTCTTATGCAAGTAATAGTGTAGGTTTGAACTACAACTACCATTAAATGATATCCAAATGACTTGAAATTTTGTGAGCAACCTTATAAAATGATGAGAAGATAGCACAAAAAATTTCAAATGAAAATTCAAAGTCTAACTATATAAGCTAAAAATGATAAGTTAAGAAAAATAAGAGAATAATACTTGAAAAATAAAAAACTTTTGACATAATCACTTTTTTTGGACGATGGAGACCTCAAACGGCCATAGGCCGGCTCCCACGACATAGGAAATGTTTTCCTACCCCAAATACATATATAATAATTGCGATTCTGATAACCGGAGCAGAAGTTATGGCCGTTTGAAGTTTTAACAAAAATCAAATTTGCTACTTTTTTGGAACTTTCAAATCTGACCAAACTAAAGGCTCTAGCTATTTTCCCCACAAAATATAGATTAAAAGAAGTTACCACAAAAAATTCAGCCAAAAATAACAACTCTAGCTACTAAAACAAAAAATCCCAAATAATTCAGCAAGGGTGGTCGCAAAAATCCGTCGCTACATGATTTCCACTACTACTCTGTTTTGCCGCAAGCATAAGTGGTCGCTAAATCCATCACAAAACACTATTCACAGCAAAACACCCAAAACTGAAACAGGGGAAACGCTTAACAGAAAAACTAAAACAGAACATACACTAAACAAAATACCAAGACACTAAACAACACGAACACACACACTAACACAACACTAACAATTAAACATAAAACACGAAAGAATTAAACACTAACACGACACTAGCTATTATGAACCTTTGGACACTGCTCCCCGGCAACGACGCCAAATTTGATCGAGGCCGTACCCGAATCAAATAAATATTAAAATGTAGTAACTAGGAAGTGATCCTAGGTCGTTTCCCAACGAGCAATGATACACCAAATGTTCATAACAGATAGTAGGAAATAGTAACAAATTGGGGGGGGGGGTGTTTGCTTTTGTAAATTAAACGACGAGTAAAATTGAATTAGAAATTATCAGAATTAAAATACGTTGCTTCCCCTTGATTCACAAGCAAATCTCTTATCCTAGGTTGCGAGAATTTGTCCTTTATCAGTTCAACCACTTAATCCAACCCTAAATTAAATTACTAAGCGAAATTTAACATAAAGCATTCATTATGTGATTAAGCATCACACACACCAATTACTCATAAACGATCATTAAGCATGAACGTAAATTAAGCGCAGAGACAATTAATCAAACACTAAGCATGCATGAATTAATAGCAAAAAATTCAGAGTAATTAGTGAAGAGGAAAAACTGAACAAAATTTAACAGTAATAATAGAACCTCAAAGAGAACTGTGCTTGATCCTCAAGAGAAAACAACGCTGCAGACTTAGCCTTCCATTAATCAAATAGAGAACGAAATTTTATTGATAAAACTAAAAGTCTGAACTGGAATTGTGAAAAACGAAAATAAAAGAGAAAGAGAAAGAGAAAGAGAAGAGAGACTAAAACTAAAAACGAAAAATAGAAGAGAGAGAGGAGAGAGAGAGAAGAGAGAGAGAGAGAGCTAAACTAGAACCTTGGTGCTGTTATATAGTTTTTCAGCCCCAAAGCTTAGAAATATGTTTTAAATCCAAGCCCATAAGTAAAATCAAATCAAATCTAGATAAGATAAGATAAGATAAGATCTAGACGAAATAATATCTAGATGAGATCAAATCTAAATAATATCTAGATAAGATAAGATCTAATTTTGTAGAATAAATTAGTCTGCCTTCTTCAAGTCCAAGCCCAATTATGGATTCAAGCCCAAGCCCAATTCTAGATTCAAGCCCAATGCTTCATTAATTGCTGAAATTATATTAAAAACATCAAATTAGCTGAATGGGCCTAAATAATAAAACTGCCGCATAAATTTGACAATTAAGACTAATCAATATTTAAAATGGTGCAAAAAGGGTTAAGAAATAGGAGAAAATAATGGCACATCAAAACGTCGGGCCAAACTGAAACTGGGAATAAAATCACTTATAGTGTATAAAAACTCACATAGGTAAGTGTTTTACCTTAATTCCAAACCATAGCTGCACCATGACTTTATTTTGCACATGATTTCCTATCAAACCAAAAGATTACACGCGCGATCACGGATCAATAGGATTTTCTCGAGGGTAGTGTTTTTGGAGAGGAAACTGGGTGTTTCGGTCTTTTCCTCTTTGTTTATGTGGGGCAGGACATCGCCAGTTGGGAGCGACCTTGAATGACAATCACAAAGGAAGAACCACTTCGAAATTGGTTTTCCCTTTGTCGGCGGTCATTTACCTCGTCGAAAATTTATCTGGTCCGAAGACCTTCTGTTCTCTTTCTTGGTTTCCTTTATTGATCGGGAATTATTCTGTTTTCCTTTGATCTTTTCCTTTTTACTTTCTTCCGATCTTTGATCAGGAACCCTTCTTTTCCTTTTCTTTTCTTTCTTTTCATTTCTTCCTTTTCTTTCTTTTCATTTCTTTCTCTTTTTTTTTCTTCCGATCTTTGATTGGGAATTCAGGGTTTAGCATTCGTTATTCGCTTTCCCTTGAGGAGATTCTGCTGTCCTCTTCTTCGGGGGAAAGGATGAGGATTCTCTTCATGGGCCATGGTTCAAGGTAGCTTAAGGTTGTGTCTCAACATGGTCTTTTCATTGTGCGTGCCCGATTTTGATATTTGGGGGCAAAACAAATTAATGTGTCAGGGTGTCGGTTTCGGGTTAAACTCCCATATTATTTCCACGAGGTGTGCGTAACAATGATGATTTGGAAACAACGCACAAAATTAGTCATGCATACAGCTAGGTGGGTACTCAAGCATCCAGCTTATGGCATTATGATACTAAGGCTTGGTATTGACGCAAGTAGACCCAACGTTTCCAAATTATGTTCTTTCATTGGTTCAACGAATCCATCCATTCTTATCTCGGTTATTTTGAAAAATAAACTCTTAGCGTCAATTTCTTGTTTCCAAAAGATATGTTTGCTCTCTACGAATGATTTGTGCTTCCTATGACCATAACATGCCGACCTTCGAGGTCTTTCTTTCTTTTTTCTTTTTGTTTAATTTTTTCTTATACATGTTTGCAAAAAACTATACATCCATTGCTATCTATGAGAATTTTTTTTTCTTTTTTTCTCTGTACACCTACGTTCCTATACACGAAAAAAAACTTTTTTTTTCTCTATATACACACGCATTGAAAAAATCTTTCTCTCTATACCGACATGGTCTATATAAAATCTCTATTCCTTTTCAAAGATTTCTTTTCCCCTTTTCAATATACACTCATTGTTTATATAAAAATTTCCTTTATATACACTCATTGCTTATATACAAGAATTTCTTTTCACACATTGTTTATATACAAAAATTTCTTTTCTTTTCTTTATATACAGATATGACATTTTGTTCACAACGTCTCTTTCTTTCTCTATTCTTGGCGTTATTACGACGTTTATTCGTTTTATTTTAGGATGACGTTCCTAAACGAAAACTCTACACGGTTCCGGAATTTCAACAAATATTATCGACAATAACGAAATAAGCACTAACGCAACAATCCAAACAAAATGTATGCACAAAACAAATGACAATCGAAAAAAAAACAACAAAAACAAACGTTAGTCCCTCAAGTGATGGAAACAAGATAACATACAAATGATAAATGATGAAACATAAAAATGAAAAGAATACGAATATGGGGATCCCACGGTCATGTGGCTTCGCTCCCTCCCAAGAAATCGAACAAGTCAGTCATATCCTCGTCCATGCGGGGTTCATCCATCCCACTGGGGGATCCTACAGGCTCCTCCCCGACCTGGGCATCGGGCCAGTCTCCAGGCCATGCGACCTTAGCCGCAAACTGCTCCGGGGTAGGGCATACAAAAGGGGTGGAACCCTGCCTCTTCTGACTGTGGTTGAACCGGTAGAGATACTCGTGTATCTGCACCTGTTCGCGGTGGTTGGCCGCCTGCTGGCGAACCAAATGCTGTAGATACCGCTCCACGCCCAGCGGCTCAGCCAGATCAGCCTGCCGAGGTGGTGGCGGTGCACCCACGCCCTGAGGTGCGTCACCCTGTGCCTGCCTAGGCGTGCAGTACTTCTCAATGAAGGCTCGGGTGATCGGTGGTCGGATTACTTTGCTGGGGGTGACCTGAGCTTCGAAGGATTGGCAGAGGCCTGTGATCAGAGCCGGAAACCCCAAGGCCCTATTGGACTTTTCTGGGTCCAACGAGTGCCTAGTAGGCGCCATTCCTGCAAATAAATAAATGGCATCAGCAATCACCTGGGCCACGTGGATGCTCATCCGTGTCAGGATGGCATACACCAATTGGCACCTAGCGATTCGTCCCGTGAGGGCCGGTTTCTCAAAGATGTATTTCACGGGATCCATTTTGGAAATAAGCCAAGTGGTATGACTAAGCATGTACTGCCTAAGACGATGTGACGCCCATACCCAGGCGCAACACGTCCTTTCCAACATTGAGTAATTCATCTCACAGGTGGTAAACTTCTTGCTTAAATAGTAAATGGCTTGTTCCTTCTTCCCAGAGTCATCGTGCTGACCAAACACGCATCCCATAGACTCATCTAACACAGTCATGTACAAGAAAATAGGTCTTCCTATTACAGGCAGCATGAGCACCGGGGGATTCACGAGGCTCTGTTTGATTTTTTTGAAGGCCTCTTGGCAGTCGTTATTCCACAGGACCGCCTGGTTTTTACGCAAGAGTTTGAAGATGGGCTCGCAGGTAGGGGTGAGTTGCGAGATAAATCTCGCGATGTAATTCAACTTGCCTAGAAAACCTTGAACCTGCTTCTCTGTGCGTGGCTCTGGCATTTCAAGAATGGCCTTCACTTTCTCAGGATCTATTTCTATCCCTTTTTGGCTCACGATAAAACCCAACAACTTGCCTGACTTTACCCCGAAGGTGCACTTAGCGGGGTTTAGTTTCAGTTGGTACTTCCACAACCTTCCAAACAGCTTACATAGATTGATGAGGTGTTCATCCTCGGTCCGAGATTTGGCAATCATGTCATCTACGTAGACTTCTATCTCTTTATGCATCATGTCATTGAATAAGGCTACCATGGCACGTTAATAGGTTGCCCCAGCATTTTTTAGGCCGAATGACATCACTTTGTAGCAGAATGTTCCCCATAGGGTGATGAAAGTGGTCTTCTCCATGTCTTCGGGTGCCATTTTTATCTGGTTATACCCTGAGAAACCATCCACGAATGAGAAGAGGGCGAACTTAGCTATATTATCTACTAGTATATCAATGTGTGGTAAGGGGAAATTGTCTTTAGGACTGGCTCGGTTTAAATCCCGATAGTCTATGCACATTCGCACTTTGCCATCCTTTTTTGGGACAGGCACAATGTTGGCTACCCACACAGGGTATCGAGCCACAGCCAAGAAATCCGCATCGAACTGCTTTCTCACTTCTTCTTTAATTTACAAAGACATTTTGGGTCTCATCCTTCGTAATTTTTGCTTAATAGGGGAACACCCAGGGTTAAATGGCAACCTATGCTGCACAATGTCGAGGTCTAGTCCTAGCATGTCTTGGTACGACCATGCGAAGACGTCTTGATATTCTTCAAGAAGGGTTATCAAATCTTGGCGGATAGGTGCGGTCATACCGGTCTCTACCTTCACTTCTTTCTTTCCCTCTCCGGCCTCTAAGTCTATTAGTTCGGCTTCCTCTTGGTGAGGCTTCATTTCGCGTTCTTCCTGAGCAATCAACCTCTCCAACTCTGGTGAAAGGATATCCTCTTCCTCGTCTTCGTTTATTGTTTGACTTACTTCTCGGTCAAAATCGATTATGAAGCCCTCATTGTTAGAATCCTCAAAGGATCGATCCTTACATCTATACCATTCAAGACAAAAACAAAAACATGCAAAATGATATGAGAAAAGGTGGAATCGCAAGAACAGATGAAACAAGATCTCTTTGTATTAATAAGATAGGTTTCAACAAAACAAAAGAGAAAGGAATCTATAGCCTAAAATTACATTGAATCGGCGGTATAGACTTCCGACTGGCTCGTCATGTGCCAATTCCCCAGTTGGAAATTGGGATGGCACGGTTGCACGAAACTCGACAGATCTTGTGGAGCTTCTCCTCCTATTGCCGCCACCTCTTCCTCGAACATTATCCCGACACTTGTGAAACACTGGCTAACATGACCGGGCCATGCTCTATCTGTCCGGAGTCTTGACGGTGCATTCCTTCTTCCAGATTTCCTCGGCTTATACCCCAACCCATATTTGTGCGGGTTGCCCCTAATGTCAACCACATCGACATTCCCGTGACTGTTCTTGCCTAAACCCATTCCAGGCTCATAACCGTGTCTGAGCATTACCCGTGCCACCATCAGGGCTGCATTAGAGAAACAAGGTAGCAATGGGCTTGTTTCCACGGAGGCTTAACTTACCACCTCGAAAGATTGGAAAGCTGTTTCCAATGATTCCTCCGCTGCCTCTACATATGGTGTCGAGGAGGGGCAGCTTACCAACATATCTTCTTCGCCCGACACTATCACTAAGAGTCCACCAACTGCGAATTTCAGTTTCTGGTGAAGCGTCGAGGGGACCACCCCTAGCGCGTGGATCCATGGCCTCCCCAAAAGGCAGCTGTAGGCGAGATTTATGTCCATCACTTGGAAAACCACATTGCAAGTGTGGGGGCCTATTTGAATGGGGATGTCAATTTCCCCCATCACCTCCCGCCGACTACCGTCGAAAGCTCGTACTACCATCAAACTCGGTTTTAGATGTGATGCATTAAAAGGAAGCTTCTCCAAGGTGGTCTTTGGCATCACATTTAAACTTGAATCATTATCGATGAGTACTTTAGCGACGACATGGTCCCTGCATCTGACAGACACATGTAGAGCTTTGTTGTGCCCTCTCCCCTCAACTAGAATCTCCTCCTCCGCGAACGCGAGGTAGTTATTGGCAGTTATGTGATTAACAATGCCTTCAAAGCCCTCGATTGAGATGTCGTGTGCTACATGGGCTTCGTTGAGGACCTTGACTAATAGTGCACGATGAGGCTCGGAGCTCATGAGCAGTTCAAGAAAGGAGATCCTTGCTGGAGTTTTATTCAATTGCTTAACCACTTTAAACTCACTTTGTTGGATGAGACGAAGAAACTCGTGAGCCTCCTCCAAGGTCACCGCCCTTCCTTGGAGATCTTCCTTCTTTTTAGCCCCCTTTACTACCGGGGGATCCACTTCTTTTGAGGGGGTGGCCGCACCTAAAGACTCTTGGGTCATGGGTGCTTTCCCCTTGGAGGGCAGTTCCGTTGGGTGAGGGGGAGCAAACACCCGGCCACTGCGGGTTACGCCACTAAGGCCGGTAATGTTGGTCACCTTGGCTGACAAGGAGTCAACCTCGGTTGCAGCCCCTTTTCCAATAACGGGAGGGGTATACCTCCATGGGACGGCCTTATTGCTTTGATAGGAAAAGGGCGTTGGCTTGGGCACTGCCGAGGGGTATTCAGACCTAGGGTTGGTCGTATTCCTAGTGAAACGTATCACTAGGGGTTTGGGGGTTGGGGGAGCTTTCCTTTCTGCCGATTGCATGCAAATCTGCGGCTCTTCTCTACCTCTCTCGGACACTTCGAGCTGCCCCCTGTCCATGAGCCGTTGAAGTAGCTCCTCCACCACAGGGCATGTTTCCATGTCGTGCAATTCCCCGAGATGAAACAGACATTCGTCTCTTTTTCCTCCGCCACGAGAGACCATGCATGCTGCTTGCAGCGACTGGTAGATGAATCTTTTGGATGCGGCCACACCTTCTAATCTCTTTGACCTTGACGGCCTATCCTCTTCAATGGCATTCACGCTAGCTCCTCCATGACTGGCTAGCGGATTGGTTTTAACGTTGGGGCCCTCTTCTTGAAATGATAGCCAGTCGACATTTATTAGGTGTTGCACCTTATACTTGAATGGCAAGCAAGAATCAATGTTGTGCCCGGGGGCTCCACTATGGTATGTGCACGTGGCATTTGAGTTGTACCACTTGGGGTATGGCGGCTGGAAGACCTTTCCGGGTATGGCCACCACCAAATGCTTTTCCAACAATGAGGGCCATATCTCGGAATATGCCATGGGAATAGGAGAGAACTGCTCTCTCTGGGCCGGGAGGGGGGGGGGGGGGGGCCGGGGGGCATTGCAGATTGTCATAGCTCGTTCCAAGAGTCGCATTATTGGCCAGTCGGGGTGTGGCTGGAGCCGCGTGTTGTGCAGGCGCCTTTTCTGTTGTGGCAGGCCCTTTTACTTGAGCTAGGAGGGAACTTCCGGCTTGGATCGAGAAGTTCGGGTGGTTGTGTTGGTATGAGCTTTGAGCATTTTGGGGCATTTTGATCCACGTTGGGGCGGTGGTGACCGCGTGGGTATCCCCTTCCTTTTTCTGTGTGCCCACCACTAGGGCTCTTCTATTGCTGTTGGGGCTAGCGTTGGAGGCGTATTCAAACTTGCCTTTCCTCAGCCCCGACTCGATTCTTTCTCCAGCAAAGACAAGGTCTGCAAAGTTGGCCGGCATATATCCTATCAGCTTCTCGTAGTAGAATGTATGCAGTGTATCTACCATGATCGTGATCATTTCCCTCTCAGTCATGGGTGGGATGACTTGGGCTGCTAGGTCTCTCCACTTTTGAGCATATTCCTTGATGGATTCATGTTCCTGTTTGCTCATACTCTGAAGTTGGTTCCGATTGGGAGCCATATCTGTGTTGTATTGGTACTGCCTAATGAAGACAGTTGCCAAGTCTTTCCACGATCGGACTTGAGAGGCTTCTAGATTTGTGTACCACGCCACTGTCGCTCTAGCTAAGCTGTCTTGAAAGAAGTGCATTAACAAATTTTCATCCGTGGAATATGCCCCCATCCTTCGGCAATACATCTGAAGATGACTCTTTGGACATGTCGTCCCTTTGTATTTGTCGAAATCTGGTACCTTAAACTTGGGAGGAATGATGATGTCGGGTACCAGACATAGATCGGCTATATCCGAGAAAGGATAGTTGCCGAGGCCTTCCACTGCTCTCAACCTCTCTTCAAGCAGATCGATCTTTCCCTTATCTTTTGAAAGGGGAACGGGTTCGCGGATTGAGACAGGGCATGGCGGATTATGTTTGGCTGGGGCAACTCATGGGGGGCCGGTTGCCTTGGGGGAAGCAGAGGGCCTAAATGAGCATCCCCTTCATCATCTTCCTCCAGAGGGTAGTCGGCATGAGCAGGGAGTTGCCCCTCGAAGGTAGGGGCTTGGCTCAAGTTGTCTGGAGCGGTAAGGGGAGTGAAGTCTGAAGGCAAGCCATAAGGGTAGGCTTGAGGACTATACCTCCGATTGAAGCCCGTCGTGCTTCTGTCCCGACCCGAGTTCATCGCGGGCTGTAGTACCGGCTCCGCTTCCCTAGTTGTGTTGGTAGCGGCCGCAGTAGCATTGTCTTCTATTGATTTTTGAATTTTTAGCATGGCTTCCATCATAGAAGCCATCTGATCTTTTAAAGCCGACATTTCGGCCTTCATCTATTCTTGCACTCCCTCTTCGTTACCCATCTTACTTTTGGATCGGGTGTTATAGGGGTGCCTTTGCGCTTTTTTAGTTATGGTGAGTTTCCTGAAGAAACAAACAGTGGAGAGCATGCCACCAGATCATGAATGTGTATGCTAATGAAAGATCAGAGCACTTAGATCCACCTCAAGACCCTTTTTAGACAACATGACGAGTTTCAGAACTTCTCTTTTTATAAAAATGGAACAAAAGCTTTCATCTAGCCAAGATTTCACAAAAGTGTTACAACAGACCCTAGCGGTTTCTAATTATATGGGCCATTAAATCTATCATGTGTTGACAATAATTGATTAGCCCATGAATTTCCTCTGGGGCTGAACACACTTCGGCCATGGCCCTTGCTTTGGCTAGTAGTCGTGGGAGGTCTTGACATCCATTTAAGGTCAAGGCGAACCTATCCATCGACATGGTCGCTTCTTGATGCAATGCATCAATCACCCTCCCTCTTGCCTCCTTCTCGGCGTATGCTTGTGCGAAGTCCTCTACTAGCTTTTGCTCATGAGCCAAAGATTGGTTTAGCTCCTCTTTGCACTGCCCTATTATAGCTAGCATGTTTTGCCCCGTGGCTTCTATGTGCTGGGCCAAACTCCTCTTGGATCTTGAGCAAGCAACTAACTCCTCTTTTAGGACCATGCATAGTTCTTTCAAAAGGGGCGAATCAAGTGACTTTTTTTTTTTTACTTGGAAGGTGGTCATTTGGCGTTGGACCTTAAAATGATCCATTTTACTTGGTGAGAAAAGCTAAGGCGTTGGACCTCTAACCATCTCACGAGGTCGAAAAAAGCAGGGCTTTTGCTCCTACGTATCCTCCATCGAAGAGGAAATCAGACCTGCGTAGTTCTCGCAAAAGCCGTAAAGTTACATGCTGATTTTATGCTTTTGAACTGTCCATGTTAACCGATAAAAGCAAAGAGGACCGTTTAAGGCGTTGGACCTTAAAACGGGTTTTAAGTGATTTTTATGGACAAAGCTTGATTTGTGAGTTGATTTTAGTCTTAGTTTCACTTTGGTTATTAGTCAATTCATTCAAGGAAACCTCCAAAGAAAAACGTCAGATTGATTTTTTTTGATTATTTTATTCAAAGATATTTTGATTATTTTATTATTATTTTGCTTTTTTTGGTTTAACCGAGGTTACAATGTAAATGATCGGTTAGATTTTGTTTTAACAGTGATTAAACGAGATTACAACGCAAATGATCGATTGAAATTCATTTTATCATTTATTAGGCGAGATAACGGCTTAAACGATCGGTTAAAGCTTGTTAAAAACGGAAGAAAATAAAACCGAAAATGAACGAAATGAAGACGAAAGCTAAAAAACAAGAAAGGAATTAAAAGTCTCGGATTCGAAAACTTACCTGTTGAAGAACGAAGAACGAACGAAGAACGAATGAAGAACGACGAAAAACCTTCACGGATTCGCTCACAGAAACATCTCGGAAACGTTACGGAAGCACCTCGGCTTGGATTTTCTTCACGGAAACAATTTTTTTCACCCAAAATAGCTGAAATGCATAGCTAGGCGGATCTGGGATCCTTACCCTTTCGCCTATTTATAGGAAAAAGGGGGAGGAGGTTGTCGCCCAGCTCGCCCAGGCGAGCTGCATTGCTTCCTCTAGAAGCAACCCTGCTTCCAAAATACTCTAGAAGGCCCAAATTCAAAATTTTGAAAATTTTTATTTGCATCCCCCATTTTGATAAGTTCACCCCACTTCTTTCGTAATTTACGGAAAAGTTACGGAAGCCTTTCGGAAGCATATAGGACTTGACTTTCTTCTTTTTTTTCTTTTCCTTCTCACCCATATTAAGTGAAATATGCTTATTTAGGGTTATGGGAATTTTACGGAAGCATTACGGAAGTCCCGGAAGCCTCGGAAGCCATTTTTTAACAAAATGGGGGAGGTGGTTGCCGCCTAACTCGCCCAGGCGAGCTAGGTTGCTTCCACCTTAAGCAAGAAAATGCCCAGAATCCTCTAGGAGGGTCCAGATTTGAAAATTGCTATTTGCATCCCCATTTTACTAAATACACCCCGTTTGCCTTTTTTTGCTGATTCTTTTTCCGTAACATTAGGAAACTTTACAGATTACGTAACGATACTTGTTTTCTTTCCGTAATGTCACAAAACTTTACGGATTATGCAACCATCCCCTCTTTGACTTATGGAATGTTACGGAACTTTACGGATTGCACAATAATGCTTCCTTTTGACTCCCGACATGTCGCAGAACTTCATGGATTGCCTAATGATGGGTGTCAAGTTCCTCGAATCGGTCATGCGAAGGTCGCATCCCACCAAACAGATGGTCCTTGGACGAAATTAGGGTATGACACCAAGTAAGCAAATCATTCCATCCAAGAAAGCAAAAGTAAAGGGGGTGAATCGAGATAGGGTTCAAAAGAACTTCGACAACGGTGTATTCTGGTGATAAACCTGGTGAAAATTTTGTAAGGATCATAGTTGGAGACTAAGTGAATCAGATATGTTGACTTGCTTACTTATATGAAGCTTGATAATTGTTTCATGGGTAATTATATCTCAAAATTAAGAGATGTTTAAATTATTCGATCGGTTTCTTTTTATTTTAAACTTTGTTTTAGAGATTTGTATGTGTTACTCCATGCATCAGCTAGGATGTCTCAAGGTCAGAAGATTGCCAAGTGTGAGTGTAAAAATAAAAAATAGTTAACAGGTAAATTAAGGATTTAGTAAAAGATATTTTGAGCATAGAAATATGTTTAGAATATTATTTTAGAAATTTAGAATTGTTTTTGAAAATATAATTTTGGTCCCTCGGTTTATTTTATTCAATTTGTAATTTTGATCGCTCTGTTAGGTATGACTATTGGATGATCCATTTTTACTTTAGATTTTGATGATTACAAAGATATAAATTATTAATGTACTAACAAGTTATTGTTAAATAAATAGAACCTACTACATAAACAAGCACACTTGGTATAAATTCATATCCTACAACTCTATATGTCCAACAAAGTATGAAAGGACCCTGTTAGCTACAAAGGAAAGTGCACAAATGTTACTTTTTGAATTTCATATTTTCATCTCTTTATTTGAATTGCTAACATTTGAATTTAAGGAAAAGACAGAGAAAGAAATAAAGCAATTTGTAGAATATTCCTCAATGGTTACTTTCGTCGTGAAAGAGGAACACATGCAGTTGTCTATACTATTATTCATTTCCTCTCAAATTAGACTGTGCCACGTTGCCCCACTTCCAATTGTAAGACAACAACTATTTCAAGACTCAGCAGCAATCCCGCAATGAATCCTTCACTGAAGTCTATAAAAGGCGACTCTTGCTCAAAAATTAAAACAACGAAGTATATCAAGTGAAAACAAGAAAAGGTTCTCTGAAGTGAAACTCTGTCATATCACTAGATGATACACTTTGCACTTAAATTGTTCATCCTTTACTAAGCAAACTTTATTTGTATTTGAGCTTATTTTGTTGTTCACTTTGTGAGTGTTATTGAATCATTGTATTTATTCAAACATCTATTTTTGAAATCCAATAGTGCCTTAGTGTTAAACAATACTTGGGTGTTCTTAGATTCATGGGGAGTCTAAGGGTGTGCCTGTAGTGGTCCAGAGAATACTTGTATATCCAGGAGTGACAGGATAAAATACTTGTTTGTAATCAAGTTCTGAGTAGTGGAACCCTTTGTAATTTTTCAAAGGAGAATTGGATGTGGCTTTGTTTGAGTGAAACCAACATAAACCTAGTGTTTCTACTTCTCTCTTAAGCTATTTGTTTAAGTGTTCTTTTACGCTTACTTTAACACACTTGTTCACCAAGTGTTTATTTGAAAAACCTTTGTGAAAAGCTTGTTTATCTATTGTTGGATGATAGCTTCTAGTTTTCACTGATACTTGTTTACAATTACTGGACAACATATCTAGTTCTATGTCTTTCAAATTTGTTTATTAAAAAGCTTTCATTTGTGAAAAAGTTATTATCTTTGATTAATGCACTATTCAACCCTTCATTCTAGTGTGATTTTTGGTATTTCATCATCTATTTTAAAATCGAGACATTTGATCATTCTATTTTAAAAATTCTGCAATTTTGGTCTCCCTATTTCAAAATACAAACATTTGGTCTCCATATTTAAGAAAATCTGCAATTCTGGTCCCTATATTTTAGAAAATCCTCAATTTTGGTTTAATCTTTAATTTTGTCTACATTTTTATTTCTTACTTTGTAATTACTTAAATCATTTTTTGATGGTATCTTAAATGAATATGTTAGGTTTAGGATTCAATTAGACCAAAAGAAAAGATAAAATGTAGAAAAAATTGAGTATTTGACCAAAATTGCGAAAATAGGACAGAATTGAGTATTTCTAAAATAGAAGGACCAAAACCACAAATTTTTTAATATAGGAGGATCAAATTTCTCAATTTTAAATTAGAGGGATCAAAATTGTGGATCAAACAAAATAGAATGTTAAGTCAAAAAACTTTTGTGTCGTAAGATGAATCATGACCCTTAATTATTTTGATTAGATGCAAATAAACAAAGGTTAAAAGCTACATCTCATGTGAAGTCAGACTAAGCCTTGTGAATTCTGTGTCTGAAAGAGCAAACGATAGTTTGTCAAGGTCATGATTTGATATAACATTAATATATGTCATTTAAGATTTCATTTATTACTCTGTGTCTGAGATTCATTTTGTAGAAGACATTCTCCTAGGACCTATCGAATCCTATGAAGAATAAATGAAGTCCAAGATTTAGAAGTTACCAAATACAATCAAAAGATGCGCACTATTGGTGACAAACTTGCTCTAACTTAAAGTAAGTGGTTTTTTTGCTGAAGTGATCAACGTGAAAGCTCACAAGAGTGGTTTTCCAGCATGAAGGAGTACATGCATTTAATGCAAGCATTAAATGCTCCAATGACCACAATCTTCAGAGGTGAGCTCGAGAGAAGAAATCTATCCATTTAGAGGCAACAAACATTTTTTGAAGAATTGCTATAAATATCAAAAGGGGAGTTAGGAGAGTTTTTTGTCGTTAATAAAGTTCACCTATAACAATAGTTTTCATTCTACCATTGGCATGACTCCCTAGGAAGCTCTATATGGTAGAAGGTGTAGGACACCCCTGTGCTGCCTAGAACCCAGAGAGAACCTCACCTTGGGACCTAAAGTTGTATAACAAACCGTTGAGAAGATCAAGTTGATCCAAGAGAGGATGATGACTACTTAGAGTAGGCAGAAGAGTTATCAAGACAAGTGGAGGAAAGACCTAGAATTTGAGGTTGATGATCATGTATTCTTGAGAGTCACCCCATGGACTAGGGCTGGTCGAGCTTTGAAATCCCAAGAACTCGCACCTCATTTTATCAGTCCCTTCCAAATACTCAAAAGAGTCGGCCTTGTGGAACACCAAATTGCATTACCCCCGTCTCTTTCTAACCTCCACAATGTCTTTCATGTTTCTCAACTCCGTAAATATAATCATGATCCTTCTCACGTGGTCAAATTAGATGGCGTTCAAGTAAAGGAGAACTTGACATATGAAGCATTGCCTTTGAGGATCGTGGAAAGGGGAACAAAGCACTTAAGAGGAAAAGAGACTCTGTTGGTCAAGGTGGTCTAGGGAGGTACATCAGGAGAGGACACAGCATGAGAACTACAGGGTAAAATGCAAGAAGCCTATCCAACCTTGTTTCGGGGATGAAATTTCTAAAAGGGTGGGAGAGTTGTAACACCCTGAAATTTTGATAACTTAAAATAGATGTTTGATGTACTTCTTGTATTATTTAATTACTTTATTAATTTGTATTAGTGTTGTGTGAATTAGCCTTGTGCAAATGCTTGGTGAGGATTGATGCAATCCTACCCCCCAAGGGCATTGGATAGAAGACTCCAAGAAGATTGAGCCAGAGATGCAGGAGAAGACCTTAGGGTAGATTTTGGGCCCATGTGCTAAGTATGAGCCCACTTATCTTTGTACATATTAGATTAGGGTTTCATTATATTTAGGCCTTGTATTTAGGGCTCCATAGTGTAGGGAGGGTA
The DNA here is from genome assembly GCF_000004515.6 of Glycine max. NCBI lineage: Eukaryota > Viridiplantae > Streptophyta > Magnoliopsida > Fabales > Fabaceae > Glycine > Glycine max. The sequence goes on along the minus strand of NC_038250.2, from coordinate 37,336,055 downwards.
CCCTAGTAATGTAGGATTTTTCAACCCTTGTATTTTAGGGCACCTAGACTAGTTTTTGTATTAGGGGTACTTTTGTAATTTTACATGCATTAAGTGCACTATTTGATGTGTGTGTTGGGAGAGAAATTTAATTGAATTGGGAGAAGCCCAATCCAATTAAATTTCGGACCGGGCTAAGGGGGAGGTGAGCATTTGCTTGCTACACCCCATTGCCACATCATATATTCACACTTTGTGTATGTCCTTCATGCTTTACATGCCTCATGACACCTAAGCACACTTAGTGGAGAATCGTGTACTTGATCTTGGATTAGTGGGATGAACCATAGCTAAAATTCACTAATCATAATTAGTGAAATTTTGGCTCCATAAATTCAAATTCAAATTCAAGTGAAATTTGAATAGAAATTTAAATTTCCCTCCAATTTTGTGTGACACTTAGGCTATAAATAGAGACTTTGTGTGTGCATTTTTTCAACTTTGACCATTTTAGAAATTAGACTTCAAAGTTCAGACCTTATTTGAGGCATAAATTTCATGCCCCTCTCTCTCCTTCTCCCTTCACTCATCTTCTCCTGCCTTCAAGCTCTTATCCATGGCTTCCTATGGTTGTGAGCTTGTTCTTGACTCATCTTCTCGTTGAAGTGGCGTCTCCAATCACCTTTCCTCCTTCTCCATTCTGTTGCCATTGATCTTCAAGAAGCAAAGAACTCCATTGATGAAGAAGATCCAAGGCCTACAAGCTCTAAATGGAGCTACATTAAGGATGTTAGGTTATGTGGAGTTTGATTGATCTGCGTTGGGACTGTGTGATTTCGAGATTTGACCCAAAACCTGTTTTGGTAAAACCTCAATCTCAGATTCGTTAACTGTTGGATCGCCTTCAAATTTGGACTGTAGGCTTGAAACCAACGTCTGCATGTTTTGACCATTGAGATTTGTAAAATAACATCTAGAGAGTGAGATATGACCTTTGCACAAAAGTAGTGAAATATGGTGGAGCAGGGATTTGCCCAGAACTCGCCTAAGTGAGTTTAAGTTGGGCTAGCTCGCCCAGGCGAGAAAAATTTCGGCCAAGCAAGTCTTGTAGGTTACAAATATGTCCAGTAGCGAGAAAACCATGATTTTTCTACCCCTATTCTCTCCAAACCCTCACCCAAACCATAAACCCCTCTCCTTCTCCACCCACGACCACCATGAGCTGCCATTGCTTGCTGTTGGACCACTACACAGAGTGGAACTCTTTGATCGGAGCAGAACCTTCAAAATCCAACTCGAGGATTCAATACATAATGGAGCCCTTGACCCTCCTTTCCCAGTTTTTTCAAAGTAACCGCGATTTCTATGCCTTCTCCTTGTTAGAATAAGCCTATCATTGTATCTCTTGTGATTTGGTTACCGTTATTGGATGTTTTTACATTTCCTTTGAAAAACCCTTGAAAATGAGATGTTGTAGAAGTTTCCATTTTAAAATTGATTTCTTTTTTGTGACCTTTGCTAAACCCCTATCACATTGGCGTGATGAAAATTTCAAAATGACGTCTCTTTGATGTTGATGAAAATCCTAAAACTGCCAAAATACAAGGACCTATGACCAGGAGTAGGACCAAACAGTCAGTGGATACCTTCCAACAAATGGTAGTAGACATACTTAACAAGGCCCAAGTGGAGAAGGATGAAGGCCCAGAGGCAGAGGCATTACTAAGAATATCAATTGTTGCTGAAGGCCCAGACTAATTTGAAGGGCCATGCCAAATATGTTCTTTTTTTTATATTTATAATTTTTCGTTGTAATTTTGGCCCAAACTGTTTTGAAGGGCCATGTCTATTTCTATTTTTTTCGTTCAAATACACTATATGTATGGATTTTGTTTTCAATAGAAGGACTTTTGGCATTTGATAAAATTTTGTGAGAACATCTCTCTAGGTTCCTGTTAGTCGGTGAAAACGACTAACTTTTGTGTATGAAACTTGTGTATATTGTATCAAACTTCTGCAATTTATAGTTGTTTTCATAATATTATAAGTACTTTTTGTTAAATATAGGTAATAGATAATTTATACTTTTGTTTTGTGTGTTTAATAATCAATTTCTCTCAATTTTAGGTTAATTAGGCAAATTGGCAAAAGTGTTGTTTTCACCTTCTCGCTAAGCCAATCAGTTGGCTTAGCGAGCATTCGCTAAGCGCGAGTGTCATACCCTAATTTCATCCCGGGACTATTGTTTGATGGCATGCAACCTTTGGTTGACCGCTTCAAGGTACTTAGCACCCTTTGTTGCACAATACGTGAAGTTCCGAGACATGTCGGAAATCAAAAGGAAGCATTGTTACGCAATCCGTGAAATTCCGTAACGTGCCAGAAATCAAAAGGAAGTGTTGTTGCGCAATCCGTGAGTTTCCGTAACATTCCGAAAGCTAAAAAAGGAGTAATTACATGACTCGTAAGGTTCCGTAACCTTACGGAAAGAAAACAAGTATCGTTACAAAATTCGTAAAGTTTCGTAACGTTACGGAAAAAGAATCACCAAAAAAAGCAAAAGGGGGATGTATTTAGTAAAAAAGGGGGTGCAAATAGCAACCAGGCCCACTTGGGCCTTCCAGAAGGCGGTTGCTTCTGGAGGAAGCAACCTGGCTCGCCTGGGCGAGGTGAGGTCGCCTGGGTGAGCTGGGTGGCAAGCTCCTGCCTTATTTTCCTATAAATAGATGTAGGAGTGAAGAAGAAAAGGGTTTAGCCCTCTTGGCACTTCGTAATCACTTAAAATTAGTGAGGAAAATTGTTTCCGTGATGAAAATCCTAGCCGAGGGGCTTTCGTAACGTTTCTGTGGGTGATTTCGCGAAGATTTTCAACCGTTCTTTGTCGTTCGTCGTTCGTTCTTCGTCGTTCTTCTTCGTTCTTCGGTCTTCAATCGGTAAGTTCCCGAAATCGAATTTTTCAATTCATTCTATGTACCCTTGGTGGTCCCCATTTGTTTCACGTACTTTTATTTTTGTTTCATTTACTTTCCGTACCCCCTTTTGACGCGCTTCAGTCATTTATTTAAGTCATTTCTCGCCTAATCAAAAAATAAAATAAATTTCTACCGATCATTTGAATTGTAATATCCGTTAATTTCTGTTAAAATGAAATCCGACCGTTCGGTCATGCCGTAACCACGTTGGAAACCAAAAAGAGGTAAAATAATAATATAATAACCAAAAATATCTTTTAGTAAAATAAACCAAAAAAAAGCAATTAATTGAATTGACTAATAACTAAAGTGAAACTAAGGCTAAAATCAACTAGCAAAGTCAAGCTCGTCTGCAAAAAAATCACTAAAAAGGATTTTAAGGCTCAATACCTCAGTTTTTCTTACCAAGTAAAAATGGATCATTTTTAAGGTTCAACGCCTTAAAAAGACCACATTCCAAGTAAAAAGAATCTCTTGATTCACCCTTTAGAAAGAACTACGTAGGTCTGATTTCCTCTTCGATGGAGGGTATGTAGGAGCAAGAGCCCCGCTTTTGTCGACCTCAAAAATAAAAAAGAAATAAAAGATTAGATACATAATTTCACACAATTCTAATCTAAGGCTGTTGTCCTTTGGGACAAATGTGAGAGGTGCTAATACCTTCCTCAAACGTAAATACAACTCCCGAATCTGGAATATTCTTTATGACCGGTTTCCTTCGGTTTTTCTGACGTTTTCCACAAATAAACGTTGGTGGCGAATCCACGCATTTTCTTCCTTTGGAAGACGCACCTGTGAGCCTCGCCTCGCTCGCCCGCAAAAGGGTAGGTTGCGACAGTTGGCGACTCCACTAGGGACTGTTTTTGTGAGTTAGGCCTATTTTAGGAAAGTGTGAAATTGTGAAACTTTGTGTGTGCATTTTTTGAACTGTGTAAATATAATAAATGCTGTCTTTTCCATATTTTTACACTGCATTTTAAGCACCCACGGGTTTGAGTAAAAAAGGGGCCCTATACCCGGGTCCATGGGAATCTAAGGAGTGGAGGTGAATCTATGGTCATGCTAGGTCTCCGACTTGCTTGATAATAGTGAAACCTCGTCTAGAGCTTTCTCTCTTTATAATGTGTTGTCGCTGGTATTCCATACCACCGCAATATTATCATCTTGAGTGATGATACCTCTAGAAAACAGCCATGTGAGATATGGATCGTTGGGAGTAGTTAATAGAGACCTCTAGATATTATCCTATAGGTCCCCAAATAGGGGCATGGAGCAAACACGCTCTGTGCCATTTGTTCTCATGCATTCTTCTGCAAATAGCACGTAAATTATAGTTTTGCTGTATAGCTAGTGATATCTTGTCTCTTTAGAGTAATGCGTCACTTTTTAATGCATACGTTGGGGCACCACAATGCCTAGAACGTAGTATTAAAAAGATGGTTCTTTTTCGGTCTCGTATATGTAAATTACCACTTGTTTTTCTTTTCGTTTCATGCATGCGCATTGCATCATTCATATCGGAGCCTTGATTCACTCCTTTTTTAGGTAAATGATGGGGACAAATCAAAACGGAAAAAGATTCTATCAAGTCAAGATTAAGGGCCTAGATGTCACCAGCCTTAAGGAGTTGGGACGGTTGATGGGACCCCTCCAAAGACAAGCCTTCCGCAAAGGGTTGTCCTCTTTCCAAACGTGGACGGTTTGGTGGACCTAGCCGCAATTGATGCTTTCCTTGCATATCATCATAGCAAGGAGAGCCCGGTGGTAGCTATCTTGGCAGACTTATTTGATACATTTGACCGAAGGTGCGAGAAGAACAGCGCACGGATTGTCTGCTGCTTACCCGCTCTTTGTGTGTGGTTGGTTTCGCTCCTATTCCAACAAGACATAAGGCACCCGTGTCCGCTTCAAAGTTATCGCTCGTGCATCGGAAAGAGAAGAGTAGATTGGGACCAATACTTGGCTGGGATAGGAGGCAGCACAATCAACTGGTTTCCTTGATGGAAGGAAGGAAAGGAGGGAGTTCTCTTCTCATGTGGGGACTACCCAAACGTTCCATTGATAGGGATGAGGGGTTGTATTAACTATAATCCCGCACTTGCCATAAGATAGTTAGGGTACCCCATGAGGGGAGCACCGACGGAAGAGAGCCTCTCGCCTTTCCTTGTGAGAGATTTCGGCGCCCAAAGTCTCAAGATTGTACAAAGAGTCCACAAGGTGTGGAAAAGCCCGTTAAGGAAAGATAAAGAACTTAGGGGCATCCGTAATGGCATCATCGGTGGTTATCATGAATGGCTAAGAGTTCATACACGAGGGTTAGATTGGCTCTCCAAGTTGAAAATTATCAACGAGGAGAACTTCGAAGCTCCGAAAGAGGATGAAGAAATCCAAGCTCTAAAATCCGAGCTAGGAAAGGCAAGACTCGCCAAAGAAAAATTCAAGTCAGCTGCTACAAACATCTGGAAAGAGTGTGCCGAGTTACGAGAGGAAAATGCGGCTACCACAAGAGCCCTTGAACAAGAAACCAAGAGGGCTCGCAAGGAAAAGCATGGCCGAGAGAAATTCCGAGGAGCTTTGTGGGGCAGCAACAATGAGCTCAAGCTCCGGAGAGAGGAAAGAGACCAGTCACAAGTGCATGGCATGGTCTTAAAGGAGGAGTTAGCTGCTTGCTCAAGATCCAAGAGGAGTTTGGCCCAACACTTAGAAGCCACGGAGCAAAGCATGCTAGCTATAATAGGGCAGTACAAAGAAGAGTTAAACCAGTCTTTGACCCATGAACAAAAACTAGTAGAGGACTTCACACAAGCGTACGCTGAGAAGGAAGCCAGAGGGAGGGTGATTGATGCATTGCATCAAGAAGCGACCATGTGGATGGATAGGTTCGCCTTGACCTTAAATGGAAGTCAAGACCTCCCTCGACTACTAGCCAAAGCAAAGGCCATCGCTGAAGTGTGTTCAGCCCCAGAGGAAATTCACGGGCTAATCAATTATTGTCAAAACATGATAGATTTGATGGCCCACATAATTAGAAACCATTAGGTTCTGTTGTAACACCTTTGTATGATCTTGGCTAGATAAAAGCTTTTGTTCCTTTTTTAAAAAAAAAGAAGTTCTGAAACTCATCACGTTGTCTAAAAAAGGGTCTTGAGGTGGATCCAAGTGCTCTAATCATTCATTAGCATATTCATGTTTTGGTGGCATACTCACCACTGTTTGTTTCTTTAGGGAACTCACCATAACTAAAAAAGCGCAAAGGCACCCCTATAACACTCGATCCAGAAGTAAGATGGATAACGAAGAAGGAGTGCAAGAACAAATGAAGGCCGACCTATCGGCCTTAAAAGATCAAATGGCTTCTATCACGGAGGCCATGCTAAAGCTTCAAAAAACTATAGAAGATAATGCTACGGCGGTCGCTTCCAATTCAGCTAGGGAAGCGGAACCGGTGCTACAGCCTGCAATAAACTTGGGCCGAGACAGAAACACGACGGGTTTCAACCGGAGGTATATTCCTCAAGCCTACCCTTATGGTTTGCCTCCGGACTTCACTCCCCGTACCGCTCCTGACGATTTGAGCCAAGCCCCTACCTTCAAGGGGCAGCTCCCTCCTCATGCCGACTATCCTCTGCAAGAAGATGAGGAAGGAGATGCCTATTTAGGCCCTCTACTTCCCCTCAAGGATCCAGCCCCCTATGAGTTGCCCCAACCAAACATAGTCCGCCACGTCCCGCCTCCATCCGCACCCGTTAAGGAAATCGTTCCTTTTGCAAAAGACAAGGGAAAGATTGATTTACTTGAAGAGAGGCTGAGAGCGGTAGAAGGCCTCGGCAACTACCCGTTCTCGGATTTAGCGGATCTGTGTCTGGTACCTGACATCATAATTCCTCCCAAGTTTAAAGTACCTGATTTTGATAAATATAAAGGGACGACATATCCAAAAATTCATCTTCAGATGTATTGCCGAAGGATGGGGGCATATTCTATGGATGAAAAGTTGTTAATGCACTTCTTTCAAGACAGCTTAGCCGGAGCAGCAGTGGCGTGGTACACCAATCTGGAAGCTTCTCAGATCCGGTCATGGAAAGACTTGGCAACTGCCTTCATTAGGCAGTACCAATACAACACGGATATGGCTCCTGATCGGAACCAACTTCTGAGCATGACCAAGCGGGAACATGAGTCCATTAAAGAATATGCTCAAAGGTGGAGAGACCTAGCAACCCAAGTCGTCCCGCCCATGACTGAAAGTGAGATGATCACGATTATGGTAGATACGTTGCCTACGTTCTACTACGAGAAGCTGATAGGATATATGCCGGCTAACTTTGCAGACATCGTCTTCGCCAGAGAAAGAATCGAGTCCGGACTAAGAAAAGGCAAGTTTGAATATGCCTCCAACGTTGCCCCTAACAACAATAGAAGAGCCCCAATGGTGGGCACACGGAAAAAGGAAGGAGATACCCACGCGGTCACCACCGCCTCAACATGGATGAAAGCGCCCTAAAATGCCCAAAACTCATACCAACACAACCACCCGAACTTTTCAATCCGAGCCGGAAGTTCCCTCCCAACTCAAGTGGAAGGGCCTCCCGCAACGGAAAAAATGCCTGCCCAACACACAGCTCCAGCCACTCCCCGGCCAGCCAATAATACAACTCCTGGTGCGAGCTATAACAATGCACGACGCCCCCCAAAAGACGAGTTCTCTCCTATTCCCATGGCATATTCCAAGTTGTGGCCCTCATTATTGGAAAATCATTTGGTGGTGGCCATACCCGGGAAGGTCTTCCAGCTACCATACCCCAAGTGGTACAACTCAAATGCCACATGCGCATACCATAGTGGAGCCCCCGAACACAACATTGACTCTTGCCTGTCATTCAAGTATAAGGTGCAACACCTAATAAACGCCGGCTGGCTATCATTCCAAGAGGAGGGCCCCAACGTTAAAACCAATCCACTAGCAAGTCATGGAGGGGTGTCGTAACCTACCCTTCGGCGGGAGGGCGACGCGAGACTCGCGGGATGCGTGTTCCACGAAAGGAATACGCGCAGAGTCGCCACCAACGTTTATTTGAGGAAAACGTCGGAAAAACCGGAAAAGACGCGATCTACGAACTTTTAAGTGAAAGGTTCGGGAGTTGTATTTACGCACGGGGAAGGTATTAGCACCCCACACGTCCGTCCCAAGGGACGGCAACCTTTAATCGAATGTGCCAACATGACTTTGATTTTTTATGTTCCCTTTTATGTTCTTATATCCTTTATACCCTTTTTATATTTTTTCCTTTTTTGTGGTCGACAAGGGTGTTTCCCTTTGCTCCTACGTATTCCTCAATTTGGGATGAGAAAATCAGACCTACGTAGTTCTTTCTTGTCAAGTGATTCTTTTTGATTTTAAGAGGTGATCATTTTAAGGCGTTGGACCTTAAAAATGATCCATTTTACTTAGTGAGAAAATGAAATGACGAACTTCAAAAGCCTATTTTTGTGGACGAGCTTGACTAGGTGGATTGATTTTAGCCTTAGTTTCACTTTAGTTATTAATCAATTCGATTAAGAATGAGAAATCCCAAAGAGAAAATGTCCAATTGATTTTCCGCTTTATTTTACTAAAAGATGTCTTTTTGATTATTATATTATTTTTTACCTCTTTTTGATTTCCAACGTGGTTACGGCACGACCGAACGGTCGGAATTTATTTTAACCGAAGTTAATGGATAATACAATTCAAACGTTCGGTGGAAATTTATTTTATTTTTAAGTTAAGCGAGAAACGACTTAAGTAAAATGGCTTAAGCACGTCAACAGGGGGTATAAAAAGTAAACAAAACGAGAATAAAAATGCACGAAACACAATGTGGACCACTACGGGTACATAGAATGAATCGAAAAGCTCGGTTCGAGGTACTTACCCGTTGAAGATCGAAGAACGATGAAGAACGAATGAAGAACGTCGAAGAACGGTTCAAACCTTTGCGAGATTCCTCACGGAAAACGTTACGGAAACGTTTCGGAAGCGCCTCAGCTTAGATTTTCTTCACGGAAACAATTTTTTCAAGCAATTTCCAAAGAGAGAGAAGTGCCTAAAGGGCTGGGATCCATTCCTTCTTGCTTTCCTCCCCTATTTATAGCAAAATAGGGGAGGTGGTTGCCGCCCAGCTCGCCCAGGCGAGCTCAGCTCGCCCAGGCGAGCAGGGTTGCTTCCTCCAGAAGCAACCGCCTTCTGGAGGAATCTTCTGGAGGGCCCAAGTGGGCCTGGGTGCTATTTGCACCCCCATTTTTACTAAGTACACCCCCCTCTGCTGTTTTTTGGTGATTCTTTTTTCGTAAAGTTACGGAAACTTACGAATTTCGTAACGATACTTGTTTTCTTTCCGTAATGTTACGGAACCTTGCGGATTACATAATCATCCCCTTTTTGACTTACGGAATGTTACGGAACCTCACTTAATTATGCAACGATGCTTCCATTTGATTTCCGATGTGTCACGGAAACTTACGGATTGTGCATCAATATTTTTTTGGTTTTTCGGCATGTCCTGGAATTTCATAAATTGCCTAATGATGGGTGCCAAGCACCTCACAAGGACCAAAGAATGGTCGCATGTCATCAAGCAAAGGTCCCCGGACGAAATTAGGGTATGACAGTTGCCCCTCTTTACTTGTCTTTTATTGGAGATAAAAGAAAAGTAAAGATAAGACACTAATTTCGTCCCTCTCGATTTGACGAGAGTCGCGGGTGACCATAAAATCTCCACATGCAAATGACTTGTTGTTCCCAGAATTTCACAAATTGCCTAATGATGGGTACCAAGCACCTCACAAGGACTAAAGAATGGTCACATGTCATCAAGCAAAGGTCCCCGAAAATCAGTGTATGACACTAATTTCGCTCCTCTCGGTTGACGAGAGTCGCGGGCGACCATGAAATTTCCGCATGTAAATGACTTTGTTGTTCCCGGAGGAACAAAAGGTGCAGAAGACTGTGTCAGCCCCTGCATGCTATCAAGCGTTCTGTCTTACAGATAGCAAAAGAAAGGGTGCGAATAACCATAAGGTATCTCCGCGTATCATGTGTGCAGAATGACCAAACTTGGTCTCTGCGTGCCATTGGACACGACTGTGTCTGAATGGCAAAGGGGTGCGGATAACCGTAAGGTATCTCCGCGTATCATGTGTGCAGAATGACCAAACTTGGTCTCTGCTTGCCATCGGACACAACCGTGTCTGCCTAGCAAAGGGGTGCGGATAACCGTAAGGTATCTCCGCGTATCATGTGTGCAGAATGACCAAACTTGGTCTCTGCTTGCCATCGGACACAACTGTGTCTGCCTAGCAAAGGGGTGCGGATAACCGTAAGGTATCTCCGCGTATCATGTGTGCAGAATGACCAGACTTGGTCTCTGCTTGCCATCGGACACAACTGTGTCTGCCTAGCAAAGGGGTGCGGATAACCGTAAGGTATCTCCGCGTATCATGTGTGCAGAATGACCAGACTTGGTCTCTGCTTGCCATCGGACACAACTGTGTCTGCCTAGCAAAGGGGTGCGGATAACCGTAAGGTATCTCCGCGTATCATGTGTGCAGAATGACCAAACTTGGTCTCTGCTTGCCATCGGACACAACTGTGTCTGCCTAGCAAAGGGGTGCGGATAACCGTAAGGTATCTCCGCGTATCATGTGTGCAGAATGACCAGACTTGGTCTCTGCTTGCCATCGGACACAACTGTGTCTGCCTAGCAAAGGGGTGCGGATAACCGTAAGGTATCTCCGCGTATCATGTGTGCAGAATGACCAGACTTGGTCTCTGCTTGCCATCGGACACAACTGTGTCTGCCTAGCAAAGGGGTGCGGATAACCGTAAGGTATCTCCGCGTATCACCAGCTCTTGAGTTATGGCAACAAAAGGCGGTGTGGTCGACAAAAGCGAGGCTCTTGCTCCTACGTATCCTCCAATGAGGAACTCAGACCTACGTAGTTCTGGAAAACTTGTGAGACTTGAAAAAGTCTCGGTGTTTTCTCCACTAAAATGCAAACATGCTTTAGCAAAGAGACAAATATTCCAACTGATTTAGAGCAGCATATGATTTTTTGAGTGAAAAACAATGCGTCTACCGGGGAAGGAGAGTCTGCTGATGAAATCTCCCATAACCATAAATGAGATTTTGGATGTTAGCATTTTGTTTCTAAATGACCATTTAGAGGAAACACTGGGTTCGACAAAAATAGAAGAAATCCACTCAAAGTGTATCAATCTTGCACAGGTAAGTGTTTCATCCTAATTCCGAACCATAGATATGTCATGACTTGACTTTGCAAATTATTTCCTATCAAATCAAAAATTACATGCGTGATCATGGATCAAATAGGACTTCCCTTGGGAATGGGTTCTTTTGGGGAGTTTTTCGGCTTTTATGTGTTTTTGGCTTTTGATTTTTCTGGCCTTTTTTCTTTTTCTGTTTTTGTTTAGTGCGGGGCGAGGAAAAAAGGGGTCGCTAGCGCACGGGATTTTGGTTGGTAATTAAAGGGAGAAGACCATTTTAGGTCGTGGTTTCCTTTCCTTCCTTTTTGTTCATTTGGTGACAATTCTGTACTGTTCGGATATTGTCTGGTCCAAAGACCTCTCTGCACATTTCTTCTGGTTTCTTTGACCAGGAGCTTCCTTCCCTTTTTTACTTTCTCCCATTCTTTGGTTGGGAATTTTCTTTCTTTCCTTTTTTCTTTCTCCCACTCTTTGATTGGGAATTTCCTTTCTTTTCTTTTTTCTCTTTCACTGGAAATTTTCCTTCTCTTTTCTTTGATTGGAAATTTCCCTTCTATTCTTTTTTGCTTCCGAGGGTAAGGATTGACATTCTCACCCTGGGTCAAGGTTTATGGTGAGTCAGAATTTTGGCTCAAAGCTCGTAGAATGGCTAAACATGATACATGTCAGGGCTTGGTTTGGTTCAAGGGTAAAAGGGATGCCCCACATTATTTCCATGACACAAATGCAAAAATGATGATTTGGAAACTTTATGCAAAACTGGTCATGCATGCATCTATGCGGACACTCAAATGTCAAATTTTTATGGTCATGTGATGCTAGGGCTCAAGATTCATTTCCTCTATTTTAGTCAACCCAATGTTTCCAAAATATGTTCTTTTATCAATTTGTGCATTCATCCGAGTCCATTTCGGGCGTCCGGGGAAATTTCACAGCATTCACCCTTCAGGTGTAGACACATTTTCCAAAAATTGGTTATGATCAATGAATTTTTTCAAAGAAAAGTTGGAAATCGTCTCCTTTCAAAAGCATGTTGGTTTTTCAGCTTGACAACTTATTTTTTCTTTTTTTCTTCTTTTTCTACCTTTTTCCTTACTTGCCTTTGTTCCTTATTTGCTCTCTTTTTCTTTCCACTTTCTTTTCTTTTCTATTTCATTTTCTTTCCTTTTCTATTTTTATTTTCATCATGATTTTTTTTGTTTATTTTACATATATACTTTTGGACGATGTTCCTAAACGAAGAACTCTACACGGTTCCAGAATTTCAAACATCATTGATAGTAGTGATATATAAATACTAACGCAACAATCTAAACAAAAATGTATGCACTGTACAAAATGACAATCGAAACAACAAAAACAAACGTTAGTCTCTCAAGTCAAAACAATAACATAGAATAAAAATGACAAAAGAAATATGAAAGAAAACATGAATCTGGGGATCTCCCAGTCACGTGTCTCCACTCCCTCCCAAGAAGTCAAGCAAATCAGCCATCTCCTCATCCTCGTGGGCTTCTTCTCCATCGCCGGGAGCTTCTGGTGGTGCCTCTCCTGCTTGGGCCTCGGGCCAATCTCCGGGCCATGCTACCTCTGCCCTGAACTGGTCTGGAGTAGGGCATGAAAAAGGAGCGAAGCCCTGGCTCTGCATGCTAAGGCTCATCTGGTACAGACAATCATGGGTCCGTACATGTGCTCGGTGGTTGGCCGCCTGCTGGCGAACCAAATGCCGTAAATACTGCTCTATGTCAAATGCCCCAGCCTGGCCAGCCTGATGAGGTGGTGGTGGCGCGCCTGCGGCCTGTGGAGCATCACCCTGAGCCTGTCTCTGGGTACAGTACTTTTCAATAAAAGCCCGGGTGATGGGCGGCCGAATCACCTTGGTAGGTGCAACGGGGACTCTGAACGACTGGCAGAGTCCTGTGATCAGTGCGGGGAATCCCAGGGCCCTGTTGGACTTATCTAGGTCCAAAGGGTGCCTAGTGGGCGCCATACCTGCAAAAATATAGATGGCATCAGCGATCAACTGAGCCACGTGGATGCTCATCCGTGTCAGGATGGCGTACACCAGCTGGCACTTCGGCATGGGGAGGTCGGAATTATGATCGGTGGGCAGGATGTTGCTGAGCAACAGAGTCATCCATATCTGAGTCAGGGTGGTCATGTTGGTGCGCATGATCCGCACCCGCCTCCCTGCAGCAGTCCGGGCAAAATCCTGCCCCGGTATACATAGCAGCTGAGCGATGGCCTCCTCATCGAACCCATCAGACCGGTTCCTCCTTTGGCCATACTCGCATTCCTGGCCCTCTTCCAATACCATCGGATATCCCAGGAGCTGGCTGATAGCATCGGCATCGAACGGGATCCACTGGCCCCTAACCCAGGATCTCATGTCACGCACGCCCTCCTCTGTTGGCCAAGCATTGGCATAAAATTCAAGGACTATTTCTGGATCAAACTTGGCCATAGGAGTAACCAGTGGTGCCCACCGCCGGCGCCCTACTTCCTCCTGAAAATCAGTATACTCGTCGTCCCTGAGCTGGACGCGTCGCTCCCGGAGAAACGACCATCCCTTGATGGCTTCGAAGCGCTGCTGGTGTACAACGCTCCTAAAGCGGTGACTGTCGTACTCCGGGGCGGAACTAGTTCCTTCGGCCGCCTTGTCCTTCCTGGACCTCTTTGAGACAAGCTTCCTCGGGGCCATTCCTGCGAAGGCAAACATTTGAAAAGTTAGTTTACAAGAAATATAACAATCATTACAAACAAGGGCCAAACAACACTTCTCATGGCACGAGTGTCAACATGCACTTTATAAAATAATCATATTGGGGTCGTGCTATTTTATGACACATACGTATTTGCACACATAAAAATTTTGTGTGAAGCATTTTACAACACCTATCCATGTACATATTTTTTTGACAAACCTTTTCATGCTACATCCTATATATATACACACATTTTTTGGAAGGCTTCTTTTGTTACCTACTCACAAATACACATATTTTGAAAAACACTTTTACGCTACCCATCCAACACTTTGTAAGGCACTTCATGCTATATATACTCATATTATGCAAGGCATTTTCATGCTATATATATTCATACTTTGCAAGGCATTTTATTCAACTTTCTGCAAGGCATTTTATTCAACATTTTGCAAGGCATTTCCATGCTATATATATTCACATATATACATACCGTTGAAAGGTATTTTCCATGCTACCTAGGTGCAAGGTATTCCTCATGGGGCAGCCAAATTCTAATAACAACCTCTCAAACATATCCTAATATTCATGCCTTTTCACATTCAAAACCAAAACTTAGATTCCTAGGCGTAAGTCATGCTTCCTTGTATTGAAATTAAAAGCTTGGGTTCCTAGGCCTAGAATTGCATTCGGGCACTCATTTTAAATCCTTCATGCTGTCCCTATACATATAAAACAGTCCCACAACCCAAAGCTCACAAAACCATGCTCATATGTCGTTGAGGCATTTCACCGAGCACTTGGTGGGCGCATGTTTAGGCACGAAAATCAAGAGAATGGGGACAATGTGGCATGCGCCATTACTTCAGAATACGCCCTAGGCCAAGGCCATCCCTTACAACCCCTCAATCCAACAAAAACAAGCAACAATTTGAGGATAAATCCCTCACGTTTCTTAGCAAACACATGCAATTTAGAGCACCAAAATACATCAATGGAAAGCTAGAAAGCCCAAGAATGAGGTACTTACTTGTTGGAGACGAATAATAGAGCAAAACGGAATCAAAAACGCAAAAAATGGTGACCCAAGGGCTGCAAAATCCGTGAGTCCCGTGAGCTTTCCTTTTTGAATGAGGGGGGGAAGTTTTTGAATGAAAAAACGTTCCCCCCTTCGTCGTTTTTATATTTTGGTGCAGAGGTGGCTCGCCCAGGCGAGCCCAGCTCGCCCAGGCGAGCTAACCTGCACTTTTTTTTTTTTTTTTTTTTTTTTTTTTTTTTTTTTGAGGGGAACATTGACCATGTCCCCTCCCTTCTCATGGATTAGCATTTTGCCTAACTTGAACTTACTTAGGTTAGAATCAGGCGTTGATTACCTATTTTATTATTACTCTTTTCCTTTTTAAAACAAACAAATAGTAAAAGAAAGCTACAAAATAGAAAGGATACGGGGCTGCCTTGCAGCGACATTCCCTGCTTGTTTCGCACAAAGAAAAGCAACGATCGGTCGGTCGTGACCCCATCCCCGCTTGCGTTCATCCTTAAGTACCTGCAAGTGATAAACAACCAGGTATGGCCAATCTTGGCCGCATCATTACCCTACCTTGACTGGTTTCTGCCATTCATGTTTGGTCTTCACTCCAGAAGGTAGCCCAAGGTGATCCTGCCCCTGTTTTACCACAACAATATACATGCGTATGCGTATGCGTATGCCTGAATGTTTTCAAACGCAGAAAATTTAGGGAAAGTTGGTTCAGGTTCAATTCTAATTAAGCGCTTGGGGGATCCCATGAACTGAGCGGAAGGGCTCAGGCGATCACAAATTAACGCAAAGTGTGAAACTAACGCGAGGACTAAAAGCCTCAAATCCATGTTCATTTCTTTGAAAGATCGTAACAAGAGATACAACGGACCGGAAATCCCCGGGGGGGAAATCTAGAAAACGCATAAAGATAGAGGACATGCAGCAACATCCTTAATTGCCCCAGCTTCTAAGCATAATATTGTTTGACGACATCAGAGTTCACGGGTGAAGGTAGCTCTTCGCCATCCATGTTGGTAAGCACCAGGGCTCCTCCGGAAAAAGCCCTCTTCACGACAAAGGGCCCTTCGTAGTTCGGGGCCCATTTCCCTCGATGGTCCTTGACAGCATGAGACATTTTCTTTAGCACAAGATCTCCCTCATGGAACTTGCGTAAGCGTACTTTCTTGTCGAATGCACTCTTCATTCTTTGCTGGTATAAGCGCCCATGACTCATGGCTGTTAAGCGCTTACCCTCAATGAGGTTGAGCTGATCGTAGCGTGTTTGGGCCCACTCTGATTCCTTTAATCCGGATTCTGCCAAGATCCTTAATGACGGGACTTCTACCTCAAACGGTAACACAGCCTCCATCCCATATACCAATGAGAACGGCGTTGCCCCAGTTGACGTTCGTACTGAAGTCCGGTAACCGTGTAACGCGAATGGGAGCATTTCGTGCCAATCCTTGTATGACACGGTCATCTTTTGGATAATCTTTTTGATATTCTTATTGGCTGCTTCCACGGCTCCATTCATCTTTGGCCGGTAGGGTGTGGAATTGTGATGCTGGATTTTAAACTCCTCGCACATTTCCCCCATCATCTTGTTATTCAGGTTGGTGCCGTTGTCCATGATAATCTTCCTTGGCAAACCATATCGGCAGATAATCTCCTTCTTAATGAACCTGACCACCACATTCCTCGTGACATTGGTATATGAAGCCGCCTCGACCCACTTGGTGAAATAATCTATCGCTACGAGGATGAAGCGATGACCATTCGAGGCCTTGGGCTCAATGGCCCCGATGACATCTATTCCCCACATGGAGAAAGGCCAAGGGGCGGACATGACATTCAGAGGATGTGATGGGGCATTGACATTATCTGCAAACGCTTGACATTTGTGGCACTTCCTCACATGGATACAACAATCACTTTCCATGGTAAGCCAGTAATAACCTGCTCTTAAGATCTTCCTGGCCATAGCATGCCCGTTGGCGTGCGTTCCAAACGAGCCCTCATGGACTTCCTCGATCATGTGATTTGCCTCCTTGGCATCCACACATCGCAGGAGTGTCATGTCGTGATTTCTCTTATACAGTGTGCCCCCGCTCATGAAGAAACTGGCTGCCAACCTCCTCAATGTCCTTTTATCGTTGTCGGCAATCTCTGGCGGGTATTCTTTGCTTTCGACATACCGCTTGATGTCGTAATACCAGGGCTTTCCGTCCCGTTCCTCTTCCACTTGGCAACAATGTGCGGGTTTGCCACGACACTGAAATTCAATGTAGGGTAGGTCCCCGTGCGGTGTTAGCTGGAACATAGATGCCAACGTAGCAAGTGCATCCGCCATTTGATTTTCCTCGCGGGGAACATGATGGAAGGAAATCTCATCGAAGGTCTTAGCCAATTCCTTGATATAGGCTTTGTAGGGTATCAGCTTGGGATCTCTAGTTTCCCATTCCCCTCTCAGCTGATGGATTACCAATGCTGAGTCGCCGTACACCTTGAGTAGTTTGACATCGGAGTCAATTGCTGCCTGGACGGCTAGGGCACATGCTTCATATTCGGCCATGTTGTTGGTGCAGTCGAATCCTAGCCTGGCTGTGAAAGGTACACATTGATTGTCCGGAGAGATCAACACTGCCCCAACGCCATGACCTAGAATGTTTGACGCTCCGTCAAACCATACAGTCCATTTGTCCCGATCTTCGTCCAACTTTTCCTCGAACAAGGCCATGATGTCCTCATCCGGGAATTCCGGATGCATGGGCTGGTAGTCATTAAGAGGCTGTTGAGCCAAATAATCTGCCAAAGCGCTTCCTTTTATCGCCTTTTGGGTGACGTAGACTATATCAAACTCAGATAGCAAGACTTGCCACCGGGCGATTCGTCCTGTGAGAGCTGGCTTTTCAAAGATGTACTTAACCGGGTCCATTTTGGATATCAACCAGGTAGTATGACTCAGCATGTACTGCCTTAGGCGATGGGACGCCCATACTAAAGCACAACACGTTCTTTCGAGCAAGGAGTAATTCATCTCACAGGTCGTGAACTTCTTACTTAGGTAGTAAACAGCGCGCTCTTTCTTCCCGGATTTGTCATGTTGCCCCAGCATACACCCCATTGACTCGTCCAAGATTGTCATGTACAAAATGAGAGGCCTTCCAGGTACTGGTGGCATAAGCACGGGAGGATTCATTAGGCACTTTTTGATCCTTCCAAAAGCCTCTTGGCAATCCTCATTCCACCGATCAGTTTGGTTTTTGCGCAAGAGTTTAAACAACGGCTCACAAATGGCGGTGAGCTGCGATATGAATCTGGCAATATAATTCAAGCGCCCCAGGAAACCTCGGATTTGCCTCTCTGTACGGGGTTCTGGCATCTCAAGGATAGCCTTCACTTTTTCGGGGTCTACCTCTATCCCTTTCTGGCTTACAACGAAACCAAGCAATTTCCCTGATTTGACCCCAAAGGTACACTTAGCGGGGTTCAACCTTAATTGATATTTCTTAAGCCTTTCGAACAACTTCCGCAGGTTGACAAGGTGTTCTTCCTCAGAGTTAGATTTAGCAATTATGTCGTCCACGTAGACCTCGATCTCTTGATGCATCATATCATGGAACAAAGCTACCATGGCCCGTTGATAAGTTGCCCCGGCGTTCTTGAGTCCAAAGGACATCACCTTGTAACAGAACGTTCCCCACAGGGTGACGAAAGTAGTCTTTTCCATATCCTCGGGCGCCATCTTTATCTGATTGTAACCAGAGAAACCATCCATGAAGGAAAATAAAGCAAAATTGGCTGTGTTATCTACGAGGATATCGATGTGTGGTAACGGAAAATTGTCCTTGGGACTGGCCCGATTCAAGTCCCGGTAATCTACACACATTCGTACTTTCCCACCCTTTTTAGGAACTGGTACGATGTTGGCAACCCATTCTGGATACCGAGCGACGGCCAGAAATCCAGCGTCAAACTGCTTCTTCACTTCTTCTTTTATCTTCAAGGACGTTTCGGGTTTCATCCTCCTCAATTTCTGTTTTACTGGGGAACACCCGGGATTTAGAGGCAATCGGTGCTGCACAATGTCAGAACTCAAACCGGGCATATCTTGGTATGACCAAGCAAAGATGTCTTGGTAGTCTTTTAGCAGGGTTATTAATTCTTCACGGATAGGTGCGGTAATGCCTGTACCTATCTTTACTTCCCTCTTTCCACTGCCAATTCCTAAGTCTACTAGCTCTGTTTCTTCTTGATGAGGCCCCATTTCTTGGTCCTCATGGGCAACCATTCTTTCTAGTTCCGAAGGAAGTCCCACCTCCTCATCTCCTTCATCTTCCGTTTGGTTCATTTCTTGCTCGAAGTTGATAGACGGGTCCCAGGTATTAGTACCTTCGGGGGACTCGTCATCGGATCTGCCGTTTCAGAAAAAGAAGTAAACATGCAAATGAATGAGAATGGGTAGAGACCAGGAACAGATGAAGAAAGATCCTTGTATTATAAATTCAAAGACAAAAGACACAAAGCCTTAACAAAATGAAAACTCTAAAGCCTAGGCCCAACTATAGAGCTTTTAAAACCGTAAAGGTTTACATTATGCTCGTTGCGTAAATGCCGGGGCGTTCCTCCACTCGCCAATTTCCCAGCTGGAAATCAGGAGGGCATGGTCGGACCAAATCCAGAGTTCTTGGAACATCATCTTCACATATCGCGACCACTTGACCTTCGTCTCCCAGACCCGCACTTATAAAGCTTCTACTTATGTGGCAGGGCGGGTTTCCTTCACTTTCTTGTTTCCAACGCGAGCTCTGACCACCGTTCTTCCTTCCCGCGATGCTTCTTTTCATGTCCGCCTGAGTGGGCTTATATCCTAAACCATACTTCCCACGATTCCCTTGGGTTTTTATCAGACTAGTTATGCCGCCATTGTCTTTGCCTAAACCCATCCCGGGTTCATAACCGTTCCCCAACATAACTCGGGCCATCATTACCGCTGCCTCGGACAGACAAGGTTGCCCAAAGAGGGAGTCCACGGAGGAAATGCTGACCACCTCAAAAGACTGGAAAGCGGTTTCTAACGATTCTTCTGCGGCTTCCACATAAGGCATGGAGGATGGGCAGCTTACCAAGATATCTTCCTCGCCTGACACGATGACCAAGTGCCCCTCCACTACGAATTTCAGCTTTTGGTGGAGTGTAGAAGGCACAACACCCACTGAGTGGATCCACGGGCGCCCCAACAGGCAACTGTAGGGTGGGTTAATGTCCATTATCTGGAAAGTGACTTGACAGGTGTGAGGGCCTATCTGTACAGGGAGATCGATCTCTCCCCTAACCTCTCGACGAGTGCCGTCTAAGGCCCGAACCACCATTGAACTTGGTTTTAAATGGGAAGCATTGAATGGTAACTTGTCCAAAGTGCTCTTAGGCATCACGTTTAAACTGGAACCATTATCGATGAGCACCTTGGCCACGATATGGTCCATACACTTGACTGATACATGTAAAGCCTTATTATGCCCTCTCCCCTCGGCGGGGATTTCTTCTTCGGCGAAGGCAAGATAGTTGTTGGCAGTGATATTGTTGACCAGCCCTCCGAAACCTTCTACCGAAATATCTTGGGCCACGTGAGCCTCGTTCAGCACTTTTACTAGCAGAGCCCGATGAGGCTCGGAGCTCATAAGTAACTCTAGCAGCGAGACCCTAGCCGGGGTTTTGTTGAGCTGTTCGATAACCTTGAATTCGCTCTGCTGAATTATCCGAAGGAACTCGCTGGCTTCCTCTAGCGACACCTCCTTTCTACCCTCCCTTTTCTCTGGGGGCCCCTTTGCTGGCATATCTTTATTCGAAGCGTGGGGTGCTTCGCCATCTTGTTCCTCCACCACCTTTCCTTTTCCCTTGACGTCGGCGGGTTGGACCGGTAGGTCCGGAGGTGCGAACACACGACCACTACGGGTCACACCACTCAGTCCCGTGATATTTGTTACTTTAGCCGACAGCGAGCTGACGTCTGTGACTTCTTCTTCCTTCTTCTCCGGAGGTGTATATCTCCACGGGACCGCGTGACTATTCTGGTACGGGAAAGGAACAGGTTTGACCATTAAGGGATGCCCGGGCTTTTGCGAGGCTGCACTTTTAGTGAAGTAGATCACCAAGGGTTTGGGCTTCGCAACACCACTCCCCTCCGTAGATTGCATGCATATATGCTGCTCTTCTTTTCCTTCAATGCCGACTTCTAGTCGACCCTGGTCTATCATCCGTTGTAACAATTCCTCTACTTCCAAACACGTCTCCATGTCATGCATCTCGCCGGGATGTAGCAGACAGGAATCCTCCTTACACCCACTATGGGGAATTACACCTCCCTTTTGTAGGGCCTCAAAGATAAACCTCCTAGGGGTTGCCACATCTCTCAACGGTTTAGACCTGTGGGGCCTATCGGATCCAACTGCATTAACTGCTCCCCCTCCATGATTGGCGAGCGGGTTGGTCCTCACATTGGGCTGATCCTCTTGGAAAGTCAGCCATCCGGCATCCATTAGATGTTGGACCTTGTATTTAAGGGCCAAGCATTTTTCGATGGAATGCCCCGGGGCACCCCCATGGTACTTGCAAGTTGCATTAGGGTCATACCACTTCGGGAAAGGGGGTTCGAAGACCCTTCCGGGAGTTACCACGGCCAAATGATTGGCGATGAGGGATGGTAGAAGATCTTCGTACGTCATTGGGAGCGGGGTGAATTCCGGCAACGGTCTCGGAGGGAAGTTCCTTGTCGTGTTGGAATTACCGGCCGGTCGAGTCGCGTTCGGAGTTGGAACTTGGGGAGCTTCCCTCTGGGTGGGTGCCTTAGGCTGCACGGGTGTTGAGCTAGAGGCGTTCCCAGCATGAGCCGAGAAGCTTGGGTGATGTTGCGCGTACTGATGGGTACCATGAGGTGTTTGCTGGGGTTTAACCCATGCGGGTGTTGAAGAGACGGCATGGGCATCTCCTTCCTTCCTTTTTGCCCCTGTTGCCCCGATTCTTTTGGCGTTCACGTTTGTGGAGGAAACGTAATCAAACTTTCCTCTCTTCAATCCAACCTCGATTCTTTCCCCGGCAAACACCAGATCCGCAAAGCTGGACGGCATGTAACCCACTAGCTTCTCATAGTAGAACACTGGCAGAGTGTCTACCATCATGGTGATCATCTCTCTCTCAACCATGGGAGGAGCTACTTGTGCCGCCAAATCCCTCCATCGCTGCGCATATTCTTTAAAGGTTTCACCCTCTTTCTTGAACATATTCTGCAGTTGAGTACGGTCAGGAGCCATATCAGAATTGTACTGATACTGCCTTAGGAAGGCGGTAATCAGATCCTTCCATGTACGGATACGGGAAGCTTCCAAATTAGTGTACCACACTACCGCAGCTCCGGCCAAGCTATCCTGAAAGAAGTGTATCAACAACTTTTCATCTTTAGAATGAGCGCCCATCTTACGGCAGTACATTTTGAGATGGTTTTTGGGACAAGTCGTCCCTTTATACTTGTCGAAGTCCGGCACTTTGAACTTCGGGGGAATAACAACATCGGGTACTAAGCAAAGATCCGTCATGTCGGCAAACGGATAGTCCCCAAATCCTTCCACAGCCCTCAATCTTTCCTCAAGGAGATCGAGCTTCCTCCTTTCTTCAGTTGCCGGGGGCGGCCCTTCCATAGACAAAACTATTGGCGACGCTGCGATGTTGGGTTGGGGCAACGTGCCTGGTGCCGGCCCTTCGGGGATCGGGGGATAAAACTCGACATCCCTCCGAGCATAATCTTGAGGGTCTTTATGGACTTCGTCGGGCTGCTGATGAGGCTCTTTTTCATGGACGGGAGAAGCAATGTGGCCCGCATCTTCTTGCAAGATGGGTGGTGAATAGTTGGGCGGCAATCCATAAGGGTAAGCCGCTCGGTTGTATCCCAGGTGAGGGCTGCCATCGTGCCCCAGTGCGTCCCTTCCCCGTCCTACTATGTTTGAGGGAGGATGGTGCGTAGTTGCCAAGGGAGTCGGGTCTGCTTCGGCAGCCGAACTGACAGCGGCGGCGGTGGCCGCGTTCTTCTCTATGAGCTGCTTCATACTTAACATGGCCTCCATCATGGAGGCCATTTGTTCTTTCAGAGCTGACATGTCGGCTTTCATCTGTTCCTGTGTCTCCTCTTGATCACCCATCGTTCTAGATTTGGATCTGGTGCGATAGGGATCCCTTGCGGCGCGTTTAGTTATGGTGTTTTCCCTAAAAAACCAAACGTGAGGAGCGGGTAAAGAAAGAAAATGCATGCTAGAGATGAGATGTGGGAGTGATTTGATTTGCACAAGCTTTTTGGAGTAGAAACATGGGACCAACTCATTTTATTTCAAAAAGGAAGTCATATCTAGTCAAGGTCTGAGAGACCATACAAGTTTCCTAACGATTTCTAATTATGTGGGCCATTAAGTCTATCATATGCTGACAATAGCCGAGAAGCCCATGAATCTCTTCGGGGGTGGAGTAGGTGTCTGCCATCGCCTTGGCCTTGGCTAACAATCGGGGAAGTTCTTGACTCCCGTTCAAGGTAAGAGCAAACCGATCCATCCACATGGTTGCCTCTTGGTGTAAAGAGTCGATCACCCTTCCTCTAGCCTCTTTTTCCGCATATACTTGGGCATACTCATCCGCGATTCTATGCTCGTGGGCCGTGGCTAGACCCAACTCTTCTTGGTACTTGGCGATGATAGCTAACATGTTGGTTTCTGTCTCGCATAGACGCTGAGACAAGCTTCTTTTGGACCTTGAACAAGCAATCAACTCCTCTTTCAGAACCATGCTATGTGCTCGCGACTGGTCCCTTTCTTCCCTTCGCAACTTAAGTTCACTATTGCTACCCCATAGAGCTCCGCGAAATTTGTTCCGGCCATACTCTTCCTTGCGAGCCCTCTTGGTCTCTCGTTCAAGGGCTCTTGCGGTAATTGCATTCTCTTCCCGTAACCCGGCACACTCCTTCCGAACGTGTGTAGCAGCCAACTTGAACTTCTCCTTGGCGAGTTTTGCCTTTCCTAACTCGCTTTTGAGAGCTTGGACTTCCTCGTCCTCTTCTGGTGCTTCAAAATTCTCTTCACTGACGACTTTTAACTTGGCGAGCCAATCTAAACCTCGTATGCGAACTTTCAGCCATTCGTGGTACCCACCAATGATGCCATTACGAATGCCTCTGAGCTCTTGATCTTTCCTTAACGGGGTTTCCCATGCCTTATGGATTCTTTGTATAGTCTTGGAATTTTGTGCGCCGAAATCCCTCACAAGGAAAGGAGACATGCTTTCTTCCGTCGGTGCTCCCCTCATGGGGTACCCTAGTTGTCTTATAGCGAGCGCGGGATTGTAGTTAATACAACCCCTCGTTCCTACCAGCGGAATGTTTGGGTATCTTCCACATGAGAAAAGGACTCCTTCTTTTCCTTCCTTCCATCGGGGGAACCAACTGATTGTTCTACCTCCTATCCCGGCCAAGAGCTGGTCCCAATCTATTCTCCTCTTTTCAGTACATGAGCGATGGCTCAGGAGCGGACATGGATGTCTTGTGTCTTGTTGGAACAAGTGTGAAACCAACCAAACACAGAGGGCGGGTAAGCAACAGATGATCCGTGCGCTACTCTTTTCGCACCTTCGGTCAAATGTGTCAAATAGATCTGCCAAGACAGCTACCACCGGACTTTCCTTACTATGGTGGTAGGCAAGGAAAGCGTCGATTGCTGCTAGGTCTATCAAACCATCCACGTTTGGAAAGAGGACGACCCCAAAAATTATTAAAGCTAACACATCCATAAACGGGACCCAGTCTCCTTGATTGGCCATACCCCTCGCCTTGTCTTCTAGGTACTTCTGTGGTAGGCCCGCTATGCCGTTCCGAGTCTGTTTTATGCGGTCCAAACCTCTGGCTGAATCCTTGACCACAGTTGCAATTCTGCTCAAAGAGGGGAGACACCCGGAGGAAAGATATGGTTTCCTTCCCCCGAGAGGACATCCTAGAATTTCCTCAAATTCTTCAATGGTTGGTACTAATTGGAAGTCCCCGAATGTGAAGCATCTCAAGGGCTGGTCGTAGTATTGGGTAAGTGATGCAATGGCTTCTATGGACACCTCTGCTATGGTCAATTCTAAGATTTTTCCGTAAGTCTTGCGGAAGGCTTGCATTTGGAGGGGTTCCATCAACCGCCCTAATTCCTTGATGCTGGTGGTATCTGGGCTTTTGACCTTGACTTGGTAGAACCTCTTGCTGGTTTGATTTGTTCCCATGCTTACTAAAGTGAGATAAAAGCTGGTGCAAATCAAAACTCCGATATCTCATGGGTGGAATGGATGAATGCATGATGGAATGCATATGACACAGATGCAATCTAGGAATGCGGGGGTCCGGGGAATTTGTCCCCTTCTTAGATACGACGTCTAGGGGTAGCAAAATGCCCCAACGTACGTTTTTAAGAAGGCGACACGGACCCTCCGTTGGTTTGTTTACAGTAGGGATCAAGACCGAACCCATATGCAATGCCTATGCAAAAGACACAATGCGGGAATGTACACAGTATGACAATATTTACTGAACATAAGCAAAAGGGTATATGATACTCATGCATGGCAGTGTGAAAAATGGCACGCAGCGTGTTTGCTTCGTGCCCCTATCTAAGGGACCTATAAGGGAGAGAACTAACTAGGCTTTTAACAATAATCCCCAAGGTAGTTATATCTCTCTTGATGGTTTCTAGAGGTATCATCCCCTTTGAAGAACATATTGTAGCAGTAGGGACTACTAGCAACAATAGGTTTTCAAAGAGAAAAGCTCTAGATGAGGGTTCACTGTAATCAAGCAAGTCGGAGACCTAGCATGATCACAGATTCACCTCCACTCCTTATGTTCCCATGAACCCGGGTATAGGGCCCTTTTTCACTCACAGTGTGTGCAAATAGTGTTGGTGTTTGTGTGCATCAAATGAATAAATATTTACCTCATGCATACATTCTAAAACACACTAAAAGCAACAAAATAGTTTATATACATAAGAACATAAGACAAATAAAGGGAAACCAACTAAGGAGAAAGTCATGATAAAACATCGCACAAGATTAAATGGCCTAACTCTCTAAAAAAATTCCCCAGTGGAGTCGCCAACTGTCGTAACCTACCCTTCGGCGGGAGGGCGACGCGAGACTCGCGGGATGCGTGTTCCACGAAAGGAATACACGCGGAGTCGCCACCAACGTTTATTTGAGGAAAACGTCGGAAAAACCGGAAAAGACGCGATCTACGAACTTTTAAGTGAAAGGTTCGGGAGTTGTATTTACGCACGGGGAAGGTATTAGCACCCCACACGTCCGTCCCAAGGGACGGCAACCTTTAATCGAATGTGCCAACATGACTTTGATTTTTTATGTTCCCTTTTATGTTCTTATATCCTTTATACCCTTTTTATATTTTTTCCTTTTTTGTGGTCGACAAGGGTGTTTCCCTTTGCTCCTACGTATTCCTCAATTTGGGATGAGAAAATCAGACCTACGTAGTTCTTTCTTGTCAAGTGATTCTTTTTGATTTTAAGAGGTGATCATTTTAAGGCGTTGGACCTTAAAAATGATCCATTTTACTTAGTGAGAAAATGAAATGACGAACTTCAAAAGCCTATTTTTGTGGACGAGCTTGACTAGGTGGATTGATTTTAGCCTTTAGTTTCACTTTAGTTATTAATCAATTCGATTAAGAATGAGAAATCCCAAAGAGAAAATGTCCAATTGATTTTCCGCTTTATTTTACTAAAAGATGTCTTTTTGATTATTATATTATTTTTTACCTCTTTTTGATTTCCAACGTGGTTACGGCACGACCGAACGGTCGGAATTTATTTTAACCGAAGTTAATGGATAATACAATTCAAACGTTCGGTGGAAATTTATTTTATTTTTAAGTTAAGCGAGAAACGACTTAAGTAAAATGGCTTAAGCACGTCAACAGGGGGTATAAAAAGTAAACAAAACGAGAATAAAAATGCACGAAACACAATGTGGACCACTACGGGTACATAGAATGAATCGAAAAGCTCGGTTCGAGGTACTTACCCGTTGAAGATCGAAGAACGATGAAGAACGAATGAAGAACGTCGAAGAACGGTTCAAACCTTTGCGAGATTCCTCACGGAAAACGTTACGGAAACGTTTCGGAAGCGCCTCGGCTTAGATTTTCTTCACGGAAACAATTTTTTCAAGCAATTTCCAAAGAGAGAGAAGTGCCTAAAGGGCTGGGATCCATTCCTTCTTGCTTTCCTCCCCTATTTATAGCAAAATAGGGGAGGTGGTTGCCGCCCAGCTCGCCCAGGCGAGCTCAGCTCGCCCAGGCGAGCAGGGTTGCTTCCTCCAGAAGCAACCGCCTTCTGGAGGAATCTTCTGGAGGGCCCAAGTGGGCCTGGGTGCTATTTGCACCCCCATTTTTACTAAGTACACCCCCCTCTGCTGTTTT
The DNA here is from genome assembly GCF_000004515.6 of Glycine max. Lineage (NCBI taxonomy): Eukaryota > Viridiplantae > Streptophyta > Magnoliopsida > Fabales > Fabaceae > Glycine > Glycine max. The sequence continues at coordinate 37,308,613 of NC_038250.2, read as the reverse complement.
TTGGTGATTCTTTTTTCGTAAAGTTACGGAAACTTACGAATTTCGTAACGATACTTGTTTTCTTTCCGTAATGTTACGGAACCTTGCGGATTACATAATCATCCCCTTTTTGACTTACGGAATGTTACGGAACCTCACTTAATTATGCAACGATGCTTCCATTTGATTTCCGATGTGTCACGGAAACTTACGGATTGTGCATCAATATTTTTTTGGTTTTTCGGCATGTCCTGGAATTTCATAAATTGCCTAATGATGGGTGCCAAGCACCTCACAAGGACCAAAGAATGGTCGCATGTCATCGAGCAAAGGTTCCCGGACGAAATTAGGGTATGACAAGGGGCTAGCGTAAATGCCATCGAAAAGGATGGGCCATCAGGGTCAAAGAAATTAGAAGATGTGGCTACGTCTAGACGATTCATCTACCAGTCGCTGCAGGCGGTATGCATGGTCTCTCGTGGCGGAGGCGAAAGTGACGAATGTTTGTTTCATCTCGGGGAATCACACGACATGGAAACCTGCCCCGTGGTGGAAGAGTTACTTCAACGGCTCATGGACTGGGGGAAGCTCGAAGTGTCCAATGGAGATAGGGAAGAACCACAGATTTGCATGCAGTCGGAAGAAAAGAAGGTTCCCAAAACCCCCAAAGCCCTAGTAATATGTTTCACTAGGAATTTGACCGGCTCCAGGCCCATGTACCCCCCGACAGCGCCCAAGCCAACGTCGTTTTCCTATCAAAACAATAAGGCCGTTCCATGGAAGTATACTCCTCCCACTTTTGGAGAAAGGGCGGCAACCGAGGTTGACTCCTTGTCAGCCAAGGTGACCAACATTATCGGCCTTAGCGGTGTAACCCATAGTGGCCGGGTGTTCGCTCCCCCTCACTCGACGGAATTGCCCTCCAAGGGGAAAGCACCCATGATCCAAGAGCCCGCAGACGTGGCCACCCCCTCAAAAGAAGTGGATCCCCCGGTGGTAAAAGGAGCTGAAAAGAAAGAAGGTCTTCAAGGAAAGGCGTGACCTTGGAAGAGGCTCATGAGTTCCTTCATCTCATCCAACAAAGTGAGTTTAAAGTAGTTGAGCAACTGAATAAAACTCTGGCAAGGATCTCTTTGCTCGAACTGCTCATAAACTCCGAGCCTCATCGTGCACTATTAGTAAAGGTCCTCAACGAAGCCCACGTAGCACACGACATCTCAGTTGAGGGTTTTGAAGGCATTGTTAATCATATAACTACCAATAACTATATCGTGTTCGCAGAAGAAAAGATTCCCGTAGAGGGGAGAGGGCACAACAAAGCTCTACATGTGTCAGTCAGATGCATGGACCATGTCGTCGTTAAGGTACTCATCGACAATAGTTCAAGTTTAAATGTGATGCCAAAGACCACCTTGTAGAAACTTCCTTTTAATGCGTCACGTCTAAAGCCAAGTTCGATGGTAGTACGAGCCTTTGACGGTAGTCGGCAGGAGGTGATGGGGGAAATCGACATCCCCATTCAGATAGGCCCCTACACTTGCAATGTGGTTTTTCAAGTGATGGACATAAATCCTGCCTACAACTACCTTTTGGGGAGACCCTGGATTCACGTGCTAGGAGTGGTCCCTTTGACGCTTCACCAGAAATTGAAATTCGTGGTTGGTGGACTCTTGGTGATAGTGTTAGGCGAAGAAGATATGTTGGTGAGCTGCCCCTCCTCCGTACCATATGTAGAAGCAGCGGAAGAATCATTGGAAACAGCTTTCCAATCCTTCGAGGTGGTGAGTTGTGCCTCTGTGGAAACGAGTCCATTGCTGTCTTGTCTCTCTAATGCGGCCCTAATGGTGGCACGGGTGATGCTCAGGCACGGTTATGAGCCTGGAATGGGTCTGGGCAAGGACAGCCACAGGAATGCTGATGTGGTCGACATTAGGGGGAACCCGTACAAATATGGGTTGGGGTACGAACCCGGGAAACTGGGAAGAAGGAATGCACCGTCAAGACTCCGGGCAGATAGGGCATGGCCCGGCCATGTTAGCCAGTGTTTCACAAGTGCCGGGATAATGTTCGAGGAAGAGGTGGCGGCAATAGGAGAGGAATCTCCACAAGATTCGCCAAGCTTCGTGCGACCATGCCATCCCAATTCCCAAGTGGGGAACTGGCGCGTGATGAGCCAGTCGGAAGTCTATATCGCTGATTCAATGTAATTAGAGGCTATAGATTCCTTTCTCTTTTGTTTTGTGAAACCTACCTTATTAAATAACAAAGAGATCTTGTTTCATCTGTTCTGGCGATTCCACCTTTTCTCATATCATTTTGCATGTTTTTGTTTTTTTGTCTTGATTGGTATAGATGTGAGGGTCGATTCTTTGAGGATCCTAACAACGAGGGTTTGATAATCGATTTTGACCGAGAAGTAAGTCAAACAATAAATGAAGAAGAGGAAGAGGACGTCCTTTCACCAGAGTTAGAGAGGTTAATCGCTTAGGAAGAACGCGAAATGAAGCCTCACCAAGAGGAAACCGAACTGATAAACTTAGAGACCGGAGAGGGAAAGAAAGAAGTGAAAGTAAGAACCGGTATGACCGCAACTATTCGCCAAGGTTTGATAACCCTTCTTGAAGAATATCAAGACATCTTTGCATGGTCGTACCAAGACATGCTAGGTCTGGACCTCGACATTGTGCAGCATAAGTTGCCATTGAATCCTGGGTCTTCCCCGGTTAAGCAAAAACTACAAAGGATGAGACCCGAAATGTCTTTGAAAATTAAAGAAGAAGTAAGAAAGCAGTTCGATGCGGGTTTCTTGGTTGTAGCTCGATACCTGGAATGGGTAGCCAACATTGTCCCGGTCCCAAAAAAGGACGGCAAAGTGCGAATGTGCGTAGACTATCGGGACTTAAACCGAGCCAGTCCTAAAGACAATTTTCCCTTTCCACACATTGATATACTGGTAGATAATACAACCAAGTTTGCCCTTTTCTTCTTTATGGATGGTTTCTCAGGGTATAATTAGATAAAGATGGCACTCGAAGATGTGGAGAAGACTACTTTCGTCACCCTATGGGGAACATTCTGCTACAAAGTGATGGCCTTTGGGCTGAAAAATGCTGGGCCAACCTATCAACGTGCCATGGTAGCTTTGTTCCACGACATGATGCATAAAGAGATAGAAGTCTATGTAGATGACATGATTGCCAAATCTCGGACCGAGGAAGAACACCTCGTCAATCTGCGTAAGCTGTTTGGAAGGCTGTGGAAATACCAACTGAAACTAAACCCCGCCAAGTGCACCTTTGGGGTGAAATCGGGGAAGTTATTGGGATTTATCGTGAGCCAGAAAGGGATAGAGATAGATCCCGAGAAAGTGAAGGTCATTCTTGAAATGCCAGAGCCACGCATGGAGAAGCAGGTTCGAGGTTTCCTTGGCAGGTTGAACTACATCGCGAGATTTATCTCGCAACTCACCCCTACCTGCGAGCCCATCTTCAAACTATTGCATAAGAACCAGGCAGTCCTGTGGAACAGCGACTGCCAAGAGGCCTTCAAAAAAATCAAACAGAGCCTCACGAATCCCCCGGTGCTCATGCGACCTGTAACAGGAAGACCTCTTTTTCTGTACATGACTATGTTGGACGAGTCTATAGGGTGCGTGTTGGGACAACACGACGACTCTGGGAAAAAGGAACAAGCCATTTACTATTTAAGCAAGAAGTTTACCGCCTGTGTGATGAATTACTCAATGTTGGAAAGGATGTGCTGTGCCTTGGTATGGGCGTCACATCGTCTTAGGCAGTACATGCTCAGTCATACCACGTGGCTTATTTCCAAAATGGATCCCGTGAAATACATCTTTGAGAAACCGGCCCTCACAGGACGAATTGCTAGGTGGCAGGTACTACTATCTGAATTTGATATTGTGTACATCACCCAAAAGGCGATAAAGGGGAGTGCCTTGGCAGATTATTTGGCCCAACAACCCCTCCAAGATTACCGGCCGATGCACCCCGAGTTCCCGGATGAAGACATCATGGCCCTATTCGAGGAGAAGCAGACGCACGAGAATATAGACAAATGGATTGTTTGTTTCGATGGGGCATCTAATGCTTTGGGCCATGGAGTAGGGGCAGTCCTTGTATCCCCAGATGATCAATGTATTCCTTTCACGGCCAGGCTAGGTTTCAATTGTACCAACAATATGGCCGAATATGAATCGTGCGCCCTTGGGATTCAAGCGGCCATTGATTTTGACGTGAAGCTACTCAAAGTGTATGGAGATTCGGCTTTGGTGATATGCCAGTTAAGAGGAGAATGGGAAACTAGGGATCCAAACTTGATACTCTATCAAACTCATATCTTGAAGTTAGCTGAATTCTTTGACGACATTTCTTTCCACCACATACCTCGGGAAGAAAACCAAATGGCCGATGCATTGGCCACCTTGGCATCCATGTTTCAACTTGCCCCACACGGGGATCTGCCATACATTGAATTCGGATCTCGGGGAAAGCCGACACATTGTTGTGCGATAGAGGAAGAGCGAGATGGGAAACCGTGGTATTTTGACATCAAACAATATGTCGAGCACAAAGAATATCCACCAGGGATTTCTGACAATGACAAAAGAACGTTAAGGAGATTGGCTACTGGTTTCTTTGTGAGTGGTACCATCTTGTACAAACGAAACCACGACATGACCCTCCTGCGATGCGTAGATGCCAAAGAGGCGAACTACATGATTGAGGAAATCCACGGGGGTTCATTTGGGACACATGCCAATGGGCATGCTATGGCCAGGAAGATCCTTAGAGCAGGTTATTACTGGCTCACTATGGAAAGCGATTGCTGCGCCCATGTAAGGAAATGCCATAAATGTCAAGCGTACGCGGACAATGTCAATGTTCCGCCACACCCTCTGAATGTCATTTCCGCCCCTTGGCCATTTTCCATGTGGGAAATAGATGTCATTGGGGCCATCGAACCTAAAGCTTCGAACGGTCATCGCTTCATTCTCGTGGCGATAGATTATTTCACCAAATGGGTCGAAGCGGCTTCTTATACCAATGTCACGAGGAGTGTGGTGGTTAGATTCATAAAGAAGGAACTGATTTGTCGATACGGACTCCCTAGGAAGATCAATACTGACAATGGCACCAATCTGAATAACAAAATGATGCAGGAAATGTGCGAGGATTTCAACATCCAGCATCATAACTCCACCCCCTATCGGCCAAAGATGAACGGGGATGTGGAGGGTGCAAATAAAAATATTAAGAAGATTATTCAGAAGATGACAGTGTCATACAAAGATTGGCATGAGATGCTGCCTTTTGCCCTGCATGGATATCGAACCTCGGTACGAACTTCTACTGGGGCAACGCCGTATTCCTTGGTTTATGGGATGGAAGCAATACTCCCATTTGAGGTAGAGGTCCCTTCCCAGAAGATACTAGCGGAATCGAGCCTAGAAGAATTAGAGTGGGCTCAAACACGCTACGACCAACTCAACCTTGTTGAAGGTAAGCATTTGACGGCCATGAGCCATGGGAGCCTGTATCAACAAAGGATAAAGAACGCGTTTGACAAAAAGGTACGCCCGTGCAAGTTCAATCAGGGGGACCTTGTCCTAAAAAAGATATCCCATGCTGTTAAAGATAATCGAGGGAAGTGGGCCCCGAATTACAAAGGACCTTTCATTGTGAAAAAGGCTTTTTCTGGGGGGGCTCTGGTGCTCACCAATATGGATAGCGAGGAGCTACCCTCGCCCGTGAACTCCGATGTTGTTAAGCAATATTACGCTTGAAATCTGGGGCAATTGAGGAAACCACTGCATGTTCTTTTTATTTTTGTGTTTGTGTTCATTTTGGTTTCCTCCAGAGATTCCTGTCCGCTGTAATTGTCTCGTCACAGTTATTTAAAAGAAGAGAACATGGGTCTGAGGCTTTAGTCCTCACTTTGGTTTTAAACCATGTGCAGTTTGTAATAACCTGAGCCCTTTCGCTCAGTTCATGGGGTGCCCTAAGCGCTTAATTAAAACTGAACCTAACCAGCTTTCACTAAAAAGATTATTGCATTTGAAAACATTCATGCATATGCATATGCATGCATATTTTGTGATAACAGGGGCAAAATCGTCTTAGACAACGGTCAGAGGTCGAGACAAGGTCAAAGGCAGAAACCAATCAAGGTAAGACGACGACGCGGTCACGATTTGCCACGCCTTGTTGTTTCCTACTTTCAGGTACTTATGGACAGACGCAAGGAGAGGCTAGGGTCACGACCAATAGGTCGTCATCCTTTACCTAGCCCGGGACCAACGGAAAGCGCCGCTGCAAAGCAGCCTAGTATCCTTTGAAAATCTCCGGTAGTTATTACTTTTGTGTCTTTAAAGTAAATATTAAATGCCTAATCTACCCTAAGGGGGGATTTGAGTAAGCAAACACCGATCCACAGAAAGAATTATTTATTTCCACCTAAAAAAAAGTATAGGTTAGCTCACCTGGGCGAGCTGAGCTCGCCTGGGCGAGCAACCCCTATACGAAAATGTTTAAAAAGGGGGAGGGGGAAGGTTTCTGCACTCAACAAACTTCCCCCCTCACTCAAAAAATGCCAACACCACGGGAATTGAGGATTTTCACCCCTAGGCCACTATTTTTGTGCTTTTGCTTCCATTCTTAGTGTTGCTACTCACTCCATCAAGTAAGTATCTCATTCTTGAGCTTTCTAGCTTTCCATTGATGTATCTTGGTCTTCTTTTGGTGCTCTAAAATTGTGTGAATATGCCCAAGTCTATGGGGGCAATTTTGGCTTTGTTTCATGCTTGATTGGTGTGAGTTAGGGGGTTGTATGGGATGGCTATAGGCCTATGTTGAATTCTGAAGTAATGGGGCATGCCACATTGCCCCCATTCTCTTCCTATTCATGCCAAAACATGTGCCCACCAAGTGCTCGGTGAAATGCCTCAATGACATATGGGCATGGTTTTGTAAGATTGGGATTGTGGGACTGTTTTATATACATAGGGACAGCATAGAGGATTCGAAATGGGTGCCCAAATGCAATTCTAAGCCTAGGAACCCAAGCTTTTAATTTCAATACAAGGAAGCATGACTTATGCCTAGGAATCTAAGTTTGGTTTTGAATGTAAAAAGGCATGAATATTAGGACATGTTTGAGAGGTTTTTATTAGAATTTAAATTTGGTTGCCCCATGAGGAATACCTTGCACCTAGGTACCATGGAAAATACCTTTCAACGGTATGTATATATGCGAATATATGGCATAAAAATACCTTGCAAAGTGTGAATATAAGGCATAAAAATACCTTGCAAAGTGTGAATGTATAGCAAATAATGCATTTCAAAATCTGTATATGTAGGATAGGTAGCGTAAAAATGCCTTTCAAAAATATGTATATTTGTGGATAGGTAGCAAAAGGAGCCTTTCAAAAAATGTACCCATGTCAAAAATGGCACGAGAATGCTTCCCAAATGAATATATGATGCGGAATTGCCTTTCAAGTGTAGATAGATGACATGAAAGTTCCTTCTCAAATAAATGCAAGTGTGGGAATGACATGAGTTTGGCTCTCCAATGTGCATATATAAACAAATA